>NC_081520.1:40042254-40342254 GCF_030273125.1 Centropristis striata | reverse complement strand
TGTTAGTGGCTCGTCAGGGCTAACAGATTTCCAGTTGCTTCTAGGGTGAAGGTTTTGGTTTATGCAGTGTAAACAGTTTCCTGGTCAGAGCCGTGGGGTGCTGTCTACCACTCTGAGTCATGACGGGTAGGAACAAATAATTGAAACTAGACTCTGAGCCGGTTTTAAAAAGCCCTCTACCTCGGGCAATGACCAACTGTGTCTCTGTCCCGCCCGCCCTCCCTCAGCGAGAGGCCGGAAACATTTCCTCTCTCTCTCTGTCTCTCTCTCTCTCTCTCTTGCAGTTTTTTTCAAACCTCTTCAGCCAGCAAGAGGAATGCTTCAAATTCCTCAGTCACCTAGTTCCAGTCTAGTGTCCTCACACAAGAAATAAAAGGGAGGGAAACAATCAAAGAAAAGGAGAAAAAACAACCACAGAAAGAAAATGAAATGGAGCCGGAGAGAAATAAGAGTTATGATAGAACTGGTATTGTTTTTTTGTATTGCTGGCTTTGTGTCTCAGCATCCTACAGCGTTGTGTGTATGTAAACGCTCACCATGGTGTCTGCATGTTATTATTAAGGATGTGTTTTGTTTGTCTTTTGTGGTAGAGATCTGTTTTGTCTTCTCAGCGCTGGCAACATATCCTGTCTCAGTCAGCAACTAAAAGGAGTGGCCAGAAGGCAAAACTGCAGGGGGAGAAGACAGTGAGAGAAAAAAGTGGGTGGAAGAGAAGAGGGAGGGTGTATAGAGACAGTCTGCTAAACTAAGATAGGGCACGGATATATAACACAGTCAGTGTGACAGGACACAAATAAATTATCAGCTGCTACTTGGAGCTAAAAAACCAAGCTGGCAGTAAGTTATGACATCACAGAGGCTGTTGTCTTATAACGTCACAGCTAAAACTACGAGCCTTCAATTCAATTATTTTCATTTCATTTTTTTCATTTTATTAATTCTTCTTTTCGAACCGAAAAAAATAAACCACATAAACTAAAACAGCATAGGCTAGATGCATATACATATTCATACACATATTCACATAGACACCATTAAACAGATGTTTAGTTTAGTTTATTATTAAGATCCCCATTAGCTGCAGCAAAGCCACAGCTATTCTTCCTGGGGTCCAACAGTATCAAATATACAGTTAAAAACACAAAACATAATAAAAATAAAAAATAAAACAAAACAAAAATTATTCACATATTAATCCATATTACACACATTTCTACATATATGTATACATCATTACAAAATCTACTAACACATAATACATATGTTGTATATACACCTTCGTTCTACAGCATATACAATATAATAACACATATCATATATCTATAGAAATATACTACATACATATAAATATATATATATATCTATATATATATATTTATATATATATATATATAATGTTTTCTTATTTTGATAAATACTGTTTTATTAATATTTTGAATTGCTTTATGTTAGTGGTGAGTTTGATATGTACATAAACATATAAACATTTACACACATACAGTATAAAAAGCCCTATACATATACATGCATCTGCCCCGTTTAAGTAATAAGATAGAAATAAGAACCAGTTAACTTAATATTCAATATGCATTTCCTAATATCATTTTGGTTCGAAAAAAAGGGAGTAGGCTGAAGTATAAAATACTTATCTAGGCCTCTCCCCTGATACTCAACACTTCAAAAATAAGAAATTATATCTCTATATATAGCCACCTAATGTCAAATAAATATGTATTATTATTATTATAATTATTTATTTACTTCTTTTCTTATTAGTCAACCATAGTATATCAAACAACTTAGATCTGAGAGTTTCTATTACTCCCGCAAAGAAAACAAACGAACAAAAAAACAACAACAAACAAATCAAAACACTGAAGGCAGTTACAAGAACGTCCTCATCCAGCTTGCGAGCTGTACTTTTTTAGCATCATCATCATTTTTCATAAGCATTTTTCATTTTTAACTTAACAATTGTTGTGCATGATTTCATTTCATCGCTGCAGTTATTCCATATTCTCACTCCTTTTCTTGTAATGCAGTGATACTTTGAATTGGTCCTTATCATGTGGGAGTTTTGTGCACGTGTGAATACACATTTCACATGTAATATGCACAGATGTTCAACTAATAGCCACAAGTACACTACTGGTCAAAAGTTTTAGAACACAGCAACTTTTCCAGAATTTAATTGAAAATTATGCAGTTTAATGTCTCAGTGTACTCTGAAATTAATGCACATTTGCAACATTTAAAATTCTTTATTGAGCATGATAGTGTTTTGAAAGTAAAAAAAAGATTCAAAATCACAAAAGACACAAAATGACTAAAAAAAGAAACAAAATGACCCAAAAAAGAAACAAAATGACCAAAAAAAGACACAAAATGACTTACAAAGACATGAAAAGAATTCAAAAATGGACAAAACAGCCCAAGACTCCATAGAGTTAAGTTGTTAACCCATTTCTTGTTCCCTGAAAAAGGCCTTCTTGTATAATTCTGAAATGTACATTATTTTTCAGTTTTGGTTAAGCTTACCTTTTTTTATTTACCTCTGGCAGTTCACCACTTACCTTTGTACCCTTTCAAGCTGTTCATTTGACTTGAACTGCTAGAATTTCAATAAAAAACTGGAAAAATTGGGGTGTTCTAAAACTTTTGACCGGTAGTGTACATCTGCACGGTGAGAGAGTCTGGGTGGGAGATCTGGCTGGTCAGCAAAGGGAGTTAGCTGGGACTAATAAGTGAAAGAGTTCCAGTTAGGAATTGGCTCATAATAGAAAGATAACTGGGCGACAGTTACTGGATTGCTGGGAAAGTCTGCAGTTATTTAACCTTAGATGTGTTTTAGCCCAGAGCCTTCATCAGCATCTCAGGGGCCTGGCAGGATGAAGTGCTGACTCTTCTAGTCAGTGTTATCAAGTTATCTTTGACATTTTGTTTTCCTGACACTTAAGCAGCCAGTTGACTGAGGAAATAGCGACAGTGCCCTTTCTCTTCTCTTTATCATATAAAAAGGCCCTCAATTGGAGATCCTGGAAGATAGTGGATCTTTGAAGCCAATACCCATATCAGTACTGGAGAACAACACAACCATTTATTGACCAATATTCTTTGTTTTGTCTGAGTTAAGATTGATATGACAGTAAAGAGTTAATTTGCAATACACATGACTTTAGAAAATGAATGTCTCTTGATGTTGATATCTTATTGAGACTACCAAACAGAGTCTCAGCAGATACACAAACTGATTGAGAGGGCTTGTTTTAGCACAAGTCTATTAGTATTTAGTAAGTGGATTATAAATTTAAACAAAACAGTGCAATATTAGTAAGCTTAAGTGGTGCTAGTATGTTTGGATTGAGTCAGGCTAGTTGTTCCCCCCGGTTTCCAGTATTTATGCTAAGCTAAGCTAAGCTAACCAGCTGTTGTAGCATCATTTTTAAAATAGAGAGTGGTATCAGTCTTCTCATCTAGCTTGCAGCAAAAAAAAGCAAATATGGACAATATTTACCTTTACCAAGGAGGTTTGTCAGCAGGGTTACGGAAAAAACTACAATCATGATTTTCTAAAACCTTGGTGCAGCAGTGTACATTGGACCAAAGAAGAACCTATTAAATTTTTGGGCAGATCCCATTTATTGCGGAGATACATGAATTGATGTTTGCTTCCGTTAATATTGCAAGATAGGGCATTTTTTTGCTGCATTAATGTGAAGTCGGAATAATCAGAAAAGTAATAAAAGTAAAAGTAAAAAGTAATTAATAGCTCAACTGATCCATTTCCTTTAAACTTCATTGTCACACAATTTTTTTTAAAACTGCTCTAATGTTTAAAGGCTCTGAGCAATAAAATACAACACATCTCCTTTTGTAGCGTTGTTTCCACATTAAAACTTAAAGCTACCACAAGCTAATCACTACCCTTAATGATACTGTAGCTTTTGTATAAGACCATAGATTCATTTTTAGGAAAATCTTGCATAGCATACTGTTTAGTATTCATAGTGACTGTATGTACTCGCTGAAAATGATCTGTAATATCCACATATTAGCCAACAATAAAGATGTTTCTTCAGGCTCTTTTAGGTAGAAGCCTAATGAAGCCAGCTGAAAAATAACGTAGATTAACAACAGAATAAAGCTCCTAAATGTTCAAACACTGCAGAGTGAGTCCAGGTGAGCCTGCACAGATCTGCTCAGTCTTAATTAGTGTTTCCCTGCTTGTTTCCTTGAGTACGGCTATTAGTGCATGTGTGTATATGTGCTATGGAGAATGCTTGGTGGAGTGCAGTGAGGCCAGTATCTGGAGCAGAGGGCACGCCGGGCTCCTTCTCTCTAATGAGCACTCCTCTGCTCCTTCCCTGTGTCTGTCTGTCAGGCCTGCACCTCCCACAGTCAGTGTGCCCAGCCAAGCATGCATCCCTGCCTCACCACCCAGCCTGCCAGGCCAGAGCCTCAGGGGGCTGACAGACTTACTAGAGATCCAGGCCTCAGGGGCCTTCAAAACATTCCCACTGAACACCATTAAAGCGCACTACAATTACTGCTGATTCCTCCGACATACGGGGGCAGGCGGAGGATGCTGCAGGAGTGCATTAGAGGTCTCCGCGCAGGAGAATAACAGGACTTAGAAAGTAATTAAACAATGAATACGAGAGTTTGATTATCCGAGAGCTGCAGTGCAGTAGAGAGAGAGAGAGAGAAAAATAGAAACACAGAATGCCAGAAAATAAAGGAGGGCATGGATGAAGAGAGTGGAGTGATGGAGGAAGTGATGTATATCTCATTTATGCAGAGAATAGGGTTCACGGTGGGATTTCTTATCAGTTTATGCTTTGGAGGAATGTGCAGTGTTCATATGTTTGTCTTCCATCTTTTAGTAACATAACAACACTGTCATTTTAAAATAAGGTCTTTTCCTACTAAATCGAGTCATTTCAAGAACAATGCCTCGAGGCTTCGAGCTATTTTGGAAACGTGTGTAAATATTTTAACTCTTTAATAGTGTTAAATATTTGACACCCTTGGTGTTGTTTAATGACACCACATAAATGCACTTTTAACTCCAAATTGTGGTATTCCTTTTCCCTTTGAGTGTTAATTTTTAGCATATATCGTGTTATTTTATGACTCAAAGTGTATTTTCAACACTAAAATCATGTTACTCCCTTTCACTGAGTGTTAATTTTTAACATACATTATGTTACTTTGACACATTAAAGTGTATTTTTAACCCTAAAATCATGTTGTTTCCTTTCACTAATTTGCTAATTAATATTCATTGTTTTGTTTTACGATACATTAAAAGTGCATTCTGTCTTTAGCCGAACATACAAGTCACAAAATCTGAAAATCAACTCCAACTGAAGTGAATCTAACTCAGGTGTTAACATGTAACAACGCTGGCAGAAGCTTTTTGATCACTACAATGTTAAAAGAACTCCAAAGTCAACACTCACCAACTCAAAATAATTAACACTGAATAAACAACACTACAGATTTTGCTGTGTAGGGTTCACGGTGTGATTTCTTATCAGTTTAAGCTTTGGAGGAATGTGCAGGGTGGGTGTGTGTTCATATGTTTGTCTTCATCTTTTAGTAACATAACAACAGTGGTGGGAGAAGTATTCAGATCTCTTACTTAAGTAAAAGTACTAATACCACACTGTGAAATGACTCCACTACAAGTAAAAGTCCTGCATTCAAAACTTACTGAAGTAAAAGTAAAAAATTATCAGCATCAAAATGTACTTAAAGTATCAAAAGTAAAAGTACACGTTATGCAGAATGGACACACTCAGATTATTTTATATATATCAAGTATATTATTGGATTAATATTATCATGTATTTATGTAAGCATCATGTAATTTGATCAAGTTAGGGATTGTTTTAAGTATTTAATATACTGTTACAAGGTTTAATTAAAAAACAACAAGTCAAATCACTTTAAATTGATTTTTTTATATTAAATCTCGAATTGTAAAGTAACTAAAGCTGTCAGCTAAATGTAGTGGAGTAAAAAGTACAATATTTGCCTCTAAAATGTAGTGGAGTAGAAGTATAAAGTTACATAAAATGGACATACTCAAGTAAAGTACAATACCTCAAAATTGTACTGAAGTAGAGTACTTGAGTAAATGTACTTTGTTACTTTCCACCACTGCATAACAACACCGTCATTTTAAAATAAGGTAATGGTCTTTTCCTACTAGATCGAGTCATTTCAAGAACAATGCCTCGAGGCTTCGAGCTATTTTGGAAACATGTGTCTGTGTCAGTCAGGCTCAAATAAAGTCTGTTCTTTACTCTCCATTTTTATTCCAGAAACCACGAGCCAAACCCAGGCACTCCATCTCCAAACCCATCGAGAGCAACTACTTCGGTATGCCACTGTCCACCGTGGTCAGTCTGGAGAGGCCCATCCCCGTCTTCATTGAGAAGTGCATCCGTTTCATTGAGACAACAGGTAAGAATCTGTTTGAATTTACATAATTGGAGAACAGGCTGGTTTTTTTAGTGTTTTGAAATGATTTCAAAGGATCCATTCTGCCTCTACGTATGCTATACCTGTCTCGTTTGAGCTCTTTTTTTTTTCTATTTCCTCATATTTTTTCCTTATCTTAATCCTCCTTCCTGGTGGGATTGTTACGTACTGTGGTCTTCGTCACTGTGAGGTTTCTGCAGTCCTTTCTTTAAATCACACACAGTCTTTGTGTCTATGTGCACGTGTCTCTTTTGTGTCTCTCTTACTCTTTGTTCAGGTTTGATAAATGGTTTTATATGTGGACACCTCTAGGGAAATGAACCAGGTTAGGGTCTTTTTCATACCTTAAATCAGCTGTTCTCAACCTTGGGGTTGGGACCCCAATTGGGGTCTCGAGATGATTTCTGGGGGTCACCAAATCATTTTGGAAGTCAGCTCTGTCTCCACTGTGTTAAAGTGTTCATGTGTTAATGTGTTTTAGTCTTTTTGGTCATTTAATGTCTTTTTTTGGTCATTTTGTGTGTTTTTTTGGTCATTTTGTGTCTTTTTTTGATCATTTTCTGGTCAATTTGTGTCTTTTTTGGTCATTTTGTTTCCTTCTTTTGGTCATTTTGTGTCTTTTTTGGTCATTTTGTTGCCTTTTTTTGGTCATTTTGTGTCTTTTTTGGTCATTTTGGGGTAATTTTGAGTCTTTTTTGGTCATTATGTTTCCTTTTTTTGGTCATTATGTTTCTTTTTTTGGGTGATCTGAACTGTGCGTGTGATATTGTGTTCAGTGAGCGGGGGTCACGGACAACATGCATATTAAATTGGGGGTCGCGACTCAAAAAGAGAAATACTGCCTTAAATAGTTGTCTCATAAAATGAAGCAAAATGTGGTTTGATTAAATCCACGGCTGAAGCAGGCGCTTGGTTTGTCTATGATGCATATTACATAAATATATTGTTTGTGTGGCAACTCCCAAATTGGTTTGAGTGAAAGCATCAAGCAGATCATGCTGTCTTCTGTTTCCACTGGTTACAGTCACAGAAGTTTGTGCTAACTTTAAAATGCGTCATCAAAGCCTAATTTAGATTTTTGAGGACGGAAAAAGCCAAAGGGGATTTTGAGCAACAAATAAGTTTATCATGGAGTGAAATGATAGAATGACTCTATGTATTTGAATATAAATACCCTCATCTGCTTAGATTAACCCATAAGAACCCATGGTGACACCCGTGTAACAAACATGTATAATCTTCTATTTTTTGTTCCGAGGTGAAGTTTAAACCCATTTAACAATTCTAATCCGTTAATAGTTGTGTCCTGTATTGCATTTAACTTGTTTTGACCATATTTCCTGAACAAATTAAAGTCACAATTTTGATAGGAAAGGCAAGGCAATGCAAGGCAAGTTTATTTGTATAGCACAATTCAACACAAGGTAAATCAAAGTGCTTTACATACACATTAAAAACAGCAAGACACAATTGAAAACAGTAAAAACAGTCAATTAAAACAGAGAAATAGAAATAAAAATATAAATAGGATAAAATAAGATACAGCAGGATAAAATAAAATAAAAAATAAAAATAAAAATTGATAAACAAAAAGACACATGGTTATTTGTATTTATTTATTATCGATTTATTATTATTATGCTACTTAAAAACAAATCTAAAAAATAATTTGTTGTTAAACAGAACTAATAATATCACAATTTTGATAGATGTTGTGGAGATGCAGAGAAAAAGGCAAATTTGTGTCTAGTTTTTTTAAAATTTGAAAATACGAAATATAATAAACATAAATATTATAAACATAAATACTATAAGCGCCCAATGTAATGTTTATGTCACATCACAGATCTTTGACATTCAGGGATAGTGTTTTTGAAAACACATCAGAAATGGTGGTATATCCCCCATAACTTTCCTTTAACCCATTGACGCCGGGAAAGCATTACCGCATTTCTACCATTAAAACAAAAAAAACATTGTGATGATGATATAAGAAATCATGACTGTTTATGTCTTATATTACTTTATGCGTCGTTGAGTACCCTGAAAAGTGCAATATATAAAATGTATTATTATTATTTATTATTATTATTATTATTATGATAAAAAAATTTCATTACAGTAGGCTAATGAGAACTAAGTCTTGTTCTTCCAGTTACCCAGGGGGCAAAGTAAAAAAACCGACACGGAATGTTGTAAAAGGTTTCACACCAGAAATGATATCTAGGACCTTCAAGGATCACAACCTGGGTGGACAACCCGGTCAACTAGCTACTGGAAAGCTACAGGGGGCCAAAATCCCCCTTTTGGGGACATTTTCCTGGCGAAATTTTGTAAATGCAAATATTTAGGTACTACAAAGGCATAAATAGTCCTACAACTTTAAAATTTGGCAGAGAGTATCCTGACACATAGGGGAAAGCAGGAAAAAAAGATGCTGGGGTTTACTGCAACTCTAGTTTAAGATATCACCCTCAACATGCCAAAAAAGACAAAAAAAAGTACTGTTCGCCTGACAAATGCTCATGAAAATTCATATTTTTCAACACTTTATGTTGAGTATCTATACCTAACATATATATAGAAAACTTCCCTAATTCATAAGCTTCCATTTGAGTCCAAGATGGCCTTTCTACTAGCTACTGGAAAGCCATAGGGTGGGTCCAAACAATGCAACCCCTATTGTGAATAAAGAGTCAATTATGCGGATCAGACTCCATTCTATTTCTGAGTGGTTATTTGGAGATAGATTTGGAGAGATCATTCTATAAAAAACTGAGCCAACCTATCGAAAGAGCACAAAATACACTTTCAGATGATGCCTTGGTTAAGCAGCTTGGTTCCCACTAAAGCTACATGAGGGAACTGTGCATTTTGTGGTCTCCCCAAAATGAAAAAGCAGTGCACTTGTGGTCTTCTGGATTGCTTGCTGTTCAAAATAGGTAAATATGCTTAAAAAATTATTTCTTTATAAAATACTGAAGGATTTAAATTAATATTATATACAGAAGGACAGTATGTATGTTTGCCACCTATGCTAATTTTAGATTTTTTGATGTTTCAGAAACTGAGAACTGTTTCAGCTTGCTAGCAAGCTATTAAGCTAGCAGCTAACATTCAGCTAACATTCTGAAAGAAACTGTAAGTCCCTTGTACTGTATTTTTCATTTTATCAATATATATTATATATATATATATATATATATATATATATATATATATATATATATATATATATATATATATATATATATATATATATATATATATATATATATATATATATATATATATATATGTTTATCACTGATTGAGAGTATTCCATGTGATGTACCAACCATTTGTTGCAGTGCTGTATGGGATTGATGCCACACCATGATGTACACGATGAAACATCTATACTGTATTTAGCACAAGTAAAGAATAGAGTGAGTATATTGAGACAGGCTGCACTACATATGCTTCAATATATTTTTATAGAACATTATATTCAGTGGTGGCTAGTGGTGAAATTGATTGGGTGGGTTAACAAATAAATTATAAAGTAAAAGTAACTCTCTCTCTCTCTCCCTCTCTCTCTCACACACACACACGCGCGCGCCGTGATCCACCTCATTCATGTTAGCGCCTGCCATTTTTCTTCTTCTTCTTCTTCTTTTTCTCTCCATTCTTGTCATTGGTCTGAAAACAGCAGTATTGGGCTAAATGAAATCAGCCCAAATGACAAGTAAATCACGGGGGAGTGAAACGACACCTGTCAATAAGTTACTGGCCACCAGCCTGCTTCTAATTGGTCAGAACCGATCGGCCTGTGGGCTGAATGAAAGTAGCCCAAATGGACAGCAAATGGAGAGGGCGGGACATGGACGGGCCTGTCAATCATTTACACCCGGAAAATAAATTAGAGCACCCATTTAGAGATATCCATGTTTTCCTTTTAACTATTTGGTGCTTTTGCCACTTTAGATTTGACTAAAACTACATTACATTACATTACATTACATGTCATTTAGCAGACGCTTTTGTCCAAAGCGACTTACAATAAGTGCATTCAACCTGATGGTACTAGACATAGACCACAGGAATCAAGTAAGTACATAACTTTAAGAGCTAACTGTCATTGCTACAGGATACCAAAGAGGTTGGCTCCTTTCCTCGCAGCCACTGCTTATTGCAAATTATACACCTCTTCTTGGATTTAAATTTTTCAGTGTTTCGCCTGGTGAACCTGACATCATGGTGTGAGGAGCTGAATCCTGGATCAGCTAAATCTGATGCTTGTGCACTCACATCAGCTGAACGTCTCTTCTCAGCGTATTGGTAGCTCCTCTCATTTATGTACCAATTCCGACATTTTGGGTGCCACTTTGGTGCACTGTCTTCCCACCATTTTTCTGACACAGAATCATGGTGCAGTCTTTGGAAGACTTCATCTTGACGCGCATTAATGGCTTTTTTAAACTTGGATTTCGTTATGGGAGTAATAAAGTGTAGGTATGTATCAGACTGTCCTTGACATATGATACACTTTGTGTAGTCAGTGCTTTTGTCTTCACAACCCTTGCCACCAGACCATGTTTCAGCCGCATGGCAATATCTCCCACGTTTCTTTGGCTGGCTTGTCATCTTGCTACAAGAAGGAACATACAAAGAAATTACTCAAATTATATAATTGTAAATTTAAAGTAGTGGATTAAATTGTGAAAAATTACAATATAATCAGTGATGGCTGGTATAAATGGGCTAGCAGGGCTAAGCCCTCCCTATATTATGCAATAAAGATGAGAAAGTTATAGTTGTCTAAATAACATACAAAAGATTGTTGTTTAAAGTTTAGTTTTAGTTTGTCTGAAACACAGGCAGCAGCACGTATCTCTGCATGTCTGGCCGACATCTCCCAGTGGATGTCCTCGCACCACCTCAAACTCAACCTGGGCAAGACTGAGCTACTCTACCTCCCAGGGAAGGGCTCTGACCTCTGACCTCCACATCACTGTCCAGAACACAGTGGTTGTCTCCACAGAAACCGCCAAAAACCTTGGCGTGACTCTTGACAACCAACTGTCCCTCTCCACAAACATCACCGCCACCACCAGATCTTGCAGATTCTTGCTGCATAACATCAGGAGAATCCGTCCGTTTCTCACTCAGAAGGCAGCTCAGGCCCTGGTCCAGGCACTGGTCATCTCACGCCTGGACTACTGCAACTCCCTCATGGCAGGTCTGCCTGCCAAAGCCATTCGACCTCTGCAACTCATCCAGAATGCAGCTGCTCGATTGGTCTTCAATCTTCCCAAATTTTCATACACAACACCCCTCCTCCGCTCCCTGCACTGGCTACCTGTGGCTGCTCGGATACGCTTCAAGACTCTAGCTCTGGCCTACTCTGCTGCTAACGGTTCAGGTCCTACTTACATCCAGGACCTTGTCAAACTCTACACCCCTGCCCGTCCTCTCCGCTCTGCATCAGCCAAACAGCTGGCGACTCCCACCCTCCGTGGGTCAACTCGCCTCAAAACCACTTCCAGACTTTTCTCTATCTTGGCTCCCAAATGGTGGAACGAGCTCCCCACCGACATCAGGACCTCAGACAGCCTGGACATCTTCCGCCGCAGGCTGAAGACCTATCTCTTCCAACAATACCTCGGTTAAGCCATGGTCACCTAACACATATATATATTTAAAAAAAAAAAAAAAAAAATTGCTCTTCTTCTTCTTCTTTTCTATTCTTTTCTTCTTTAACATATAGCACTCCTGTAGCAATGACACTTAGCTCTTAAAGTTATGTACTTACTTGATTCCTGTGGTCTATGTCTAGTACCATCAGGTTGAATGCACTTATTGTAAGTCGCTTTGGACAAAAGCGTCTGCTAAATGACATGTAATGTAATGTAATGTAATGTAATGTAGTTTTAGTCAAATCTAAAGTGGCAAAAGCACCAAATAGTTAAAAGGAAAACATGGATATCTCTAAATGGGTGCTCTAATTTATTTTCCGGGTGTAAATGATTGACAGGCCCGTCCATGTCCCGCCCTCTCCATTTGCTGTCCATTTGGGCTACTTTCATTCAGCCCACAGGCCGATCGGTTCTGACCAATTAGAAGCAGGCTGGTGGCCAGTAACTTATTGACAGGTGTCGTTTCACTCCCCCGTGATTTACTTGTCATTTGGGCTGATTTCATTTAGCCCAATACTGCTGTTTTCAGACCAATGACAAGAATGGAGAGAAAAAGAAGAAGAAGAAGAAGAAAAATGGCAGGCGCTAACATGAATGAGGTGGATCACGGCGCGCGCGTGTGTGTGTGTGTGTGAGAGAGAGAGGGAGAGAGAGAGAGAGTTACTTTTACTTTATAATTTATTTGTTAACCCACCCAATCAATTTCACCACTAGCCACCACTGAATATAATGTTCTATAAAAATATATTGAAGCATATGTAGTTCAGCCTGTCTCAATATACTCACTCTATTCTTTACTTGTGCTAAATATATATATATAATATATATATATATATATATTATATATATATATATATATATATATATAATATATATATATATATATATAATATATATATATATATATATATATATATATAATATATATATATATATATATATATATATATATATATATATATATATATATATATATAATATATATATATATATATATATTATATATATATATATATATATATATATATAATATATATTATATATATATATATTATATATATATATATATATATATATATATATATATATAATATATATTATATATATATATATTATATATATATATATATATATATATATATATAATATATATTGATAAAATGAAAAATACAGTACAAGGGACTTACAGTTTCTTTCAGAATGTTAGCTGAATGTTAGCTGCTAGCTTAATAGCTTGCTAGCAAGCTGAAACAGTTCTCAGTTTCTGAAACATCAAAAAATCTAAAATTAGCATAGGTGGCAAACATACATACTGTCCTTCTGTATATAATATTAATTTAAATCCTTCAGTATTTTATAAAGAAATAATTTTTTAAGCATATTTACCTATTTTGAACAGCAAGCAATCCAGAAGACCACAAGTGCACTGCTTTTTCATTTTGGGGAGACCACAAAATGCACAGTTCCCTCATGGAGCTTTAGTGGGAACCAAGCTGCTTAACCAAGGCATCATCTGAAAGTGTATTTTGTGCTCTTTCGATAGGTTGGCTCAGTTTTTTATAGAATGATCTCTCCAAATCTATCTCCAAATAACCACTCAGAAATAGAATGGAGTCTGATCCGCATAATTGACTCTTTATTCACAATAGGGGTTGCATTGTTTGGACCCACCCTATGGCTTTCCAGTAGCTAGTAGAAAGGCCATCTTGGACTCAAATGGAAGCTTATGAATTAGGGAAGTTTTCTATATATATGTTAGGTATAGATACTCAACATAAAGTGTTGAAAAATATGAATTTTCATGAGCATTTGTCAGGCGAACAGTACTTTTTTTTGTCTTTTTTGGCATGTTGAGGGTGATATCTCAAACTAGAGTTGCAGTAAACCCCAGCATCTTTTTTTCCTGCTTTCCCCTATGTGTCAGGATACTCTCTGCCAAATTTTAAAGTTGTAGGACTATTTATGCCTTTGTAGTACCTAAATATTTGCATTTACAAAATTTCGCCAGGAAAATGTCCCCAAAAGGGGGATTTTGGCCCCCTGTAGCTTTCCAGTAGCTAGTTGACCGGGTTGTCCACCCAGGTTGTGATCCTTGAAGGTCCTAGATATCATTTCTGGTGTGAAACCTTTTACAACATTCCGTGTCAGTTTTCCAAAAAATATGGGTTTTGCCCCCTGGGTAAGTGGTCATATCATGTTAGCATCTTGCTAATGGGCATGTATTAGTATTATGCATAGGATTTTTTATTCAGTCAAATGTAACATTTGCTGAGTTTGTTGATTTTTTAAAAAACTTTATTGAAGGTTTGGACAAATAAAATCAACTTCGTATGAAAGCCACGGGTATAAGCTCTCAAATACTTTTTGAATTTCATTTTTATCTGCTACAGAGGCTGAAAAATCTATTATTTAGTACCGGTAGGTGTTGAATTTCCAGAAAAACTTCAGGTTTTAGGGGGTCATTTGAAAATCGGCCATTGGTTTTCCAGGCATTTTTTTCCAGGCGCTTTAGGCCTTAATGGGTTAAGGATAACTGGATCTGGGTTCTTATGGGTTAACCTTGGTCTTGGTGCAGATTACTGATAGAATGACTCTATGTATTTGAATATAAATACCCTCATCTGCTTAGATTAACCCTGGTCTTGGTGCAGATTACTGATAGAATGCTCAATAGAGCTTCACAGGTTTCAGGCTGTTGCCACCAGACTGGGAGTACTGGGAGTACTGGGAGCACAGATGTGTCTGGATAGCCTCTCCTGACCTTGCTACCCTGTTGCCCAGATGCCGAGCCCCCTGCCAGGCTGCTCTGGTGCCCCCCTGCCCCAGGACCGCCAGCTTGCCTCTCAGTCTGCCACCAGCTGTTCCACTAAACCAGAGACGACTTAGTTCAGGGTCGATGAGGATCCGTAGATATTTGTACACATCTCTGTTCTTGGCTGGGCTGTAAACAGGATTTTAGATATTGAAGTCATGAGTCAGTCTCCCATCAGTTTACTGCCAAACATCTCAGCCTTCTTTTATTACTGCGTCAGGGGTTTGATTGTATTCTTGTTGTAAGATTTATTTAAATGGTGCATTTGCATATGAAATCTCTGTAATCCCCTTTTAGAAAATCAACACTAAAACTAAACTAACTACCTAAACTAAAACTTCTACCTAAAAGAAATGTCTCAGAAAATAGTGTCTTTTTTTTTTAACCTACAACCCAGATTGCAAAATATGATGGATGGATGTTTTCTAAAACATAAATAAATCATAATTTGTTTTTGTATTTCTTTTACCTTATGTTCAATTAAAAGCTGTAGAATATACAATATACATAATGTTTAAACTGATATACATTGAATTTGTTTATATTTATGTTATACACAGCGTCCCAAGTTTTTTGGAATCAGACTTGTAGTATCAGATTACATACTGTATTTGTTAACACAAAAGTTTTAAAAAGTGAAGTGGTGGAGTTATAATGAATTGTGCCCCTCTGATTAAACACTGGTTAAATCTGCTTGGCCCCTACGGGACACTGGTCTAGAACCGCCTCTGTCACTATGTTTTATAAAAATGTGCACATTTGTTGTCTTTTCATTACCTTCCGTGAAGTGAGTTGAATGTGAGTTTACCCAAACATTGCTGTCTCCTACTGATGCATTCCTCTGTAATCTGTGTCCTGATTAGAGACTCAGTGTTTGTGGATTACTGCGGCCTTACAAAACATGCAGCGCCTTCCTCTGTGCACCAGTATAGGGGCAAAGCTCCAGATAACAAGGCATCACGTTAGATCCCACCTCCCCCTGTTCAGGTGCTAACTGGAGCAGTCACAGCACTTAGTTCTGGATGACGGAGAAAAATGGGCTGAATATGCGTTCATATACATAGACACACCAGGATGTTTTCCACCTCTTACCCTCGCTCGCTCCTTTAGTATTTTGCTTAATCCTCTGTTTCCTCCTCTCCTCCTGTGCCCTTGTTTCACTCCCTCCTTCTCCACATCCACTCATCCTTCTCCCTCTGTCTCTGCGACTACCTTCACTTGTCAGATTTGATTTCTTTCATCTTCTTCCTAACCCATATTTCTATTTCTCCCCCTGTCTTATCGCCACCTCTCTCAATTCACTGCATTTTTTCTTCTCCTGCTATCCCCTCCATCTCTTCCTCCTCCCCCTCCTTCATTGCTTTCACTCCTTCCTCTTGTCTGCATGCTTTGTGTATATGTGTGTATATGTGTGTGTATTTGGGTGTGTTTTCGCCAGGTAATGTTCTGCCCCATAGCTCCCTCTGTCCGATCAATATCACAAGGTAGGAAATTGGAAGAATGTTTGGCCTCAGCTCTTTTCTGAGTGTGTTTAGCCTGCTCCGTGGTTATTTATGTGTGTGTGCATGTGTGAGAAGTGTTGCCTCACACACCTTACAGCCACAACCAATAAGAGTATGTACATACACATAAATGCTTTGTTTATATACTAACACATGCAGTACAGAGCGGCACACCCACATAGAGAATTACTGCAACTGCGAGGGGGAAATGACTTACAATGTGCTATTTAGCCTCGATTGTAGTTGCTGTAAGTTAGACTTTACTTATCCTGTATCTGCGTCTACAATCTGCGGATATAATGGCACTCAGGGGAAATTACCACACGGCTCTGACACTATGTTTGGCTCTCCGGTGCGAGCTGATAATGAGTGACGTTGTGAGGCTGACCCTGAACCTGCAGCTGACATGCATCCTTCCCCCCATTCTCAAACAAAAATACTCTCTTCTGCCTTTACTCCTATCTGTTTAAATGTCATTGATAATCCTCTTACAGTCCTGTGTTCATACTGAATGATGACCTTGGTCTATGCCAGTAGTTTAACCAAATTTAACATGCATTTTGTCCGCAACCCCAGCTCACTGAACAGAATCCCAGACTCACAGTTCTGATCACCCAAAAAAGAAACAAAATGACCATAAAAAGACACAAAATGACTAATAAAAGACACAAATGACCAAAAAAGACACAAAATGACCAAAAGAGACACAAAATGACCAGAAAAGACACAAAATGACCAAAAAACCCCCACAAAATAACCAAAAAAGACACAAAATGACCAAAAAAGACACAAAATGACTAAAAAAAAGACACAAAATGACCAGAAAAGACACAAAATGACCAAAAAAACCCACAAAATGATCGAAAAAAGACACAAAATGACCAAAAAAGACACAAAATGACCAGAAAAGACACAAAATTACCAAAAAACCCCACAAAATGACCAAAAAAGACACAAAATGACCAAAAAAGACACAAAATGACCAAAAAAGACACAAAATGACTAAAAAAAAGACACAAAATGACCAGAAAAGACACAAAATGACCAAAAAAACCCACAAAATGATCGAAAAAAGACACAAAATGACCAAAAAAAGACACAAAATGACCAGAAAAGACACAAAATGACTAAAATGAAAGACACAAAATGACTAAAAAAAGACACACATTGACCAAAAAAGACACAAAATGATTTAAAAAAAAAAAATTAATACATGAACACAAAATGACCTAAAAGACTAAAACACATTAACACATGCTGACTTCCAAAATGATTTGGCGACCCCCAAAAATCATCTCGCGACCCCAATTGGGGTCGGGACCCCAAGGTTGAGAATAGCTGGTCTATGCAATAAAACTGTTTTTTTTTTTACCCTGAAGCAAGCCCAAATGATAATTTAATAGTCTGAAAACTCTGAACAACCAAAATCTTGTTACTTTTAATAGATAGAGACGTACCAAATACTTCAAAGCTTTGAAGCTTCATTTATAACCTTGACATTTAAAATTTTGAATCAAAATCTTTTTTTTTTTTTTTTTTTTGTCTGTCTGTCTGTTTAATCCATTTAAACCTGGAATTGCTGCACTGACAAAAATAAGAAATTAAAATAAAATAAAAAGCCACAAAATATGTTCAGTATCAGTATATTGCTGACCATTTAAATAAAGAATAAATAAATACAAATTAAATAAATATCTCATAAAATGTCTAAATCAATGCCCAAGCATTGTTTTCTGCATTATATGTTCTGTAACAAAAATATTTAATATTGGTGCATATCAGACAACACGTAGATATTTTCTGTGACATCAGTCAAACTCTAATGTCAAAAAGTTAAACCTTAGTGGGAAAATGTAATCATTTCCAAAATTCACAACATGTCTTTTTTATCGGGCAAAATATTCTTCATTCATTCACATTTGTTGGCGTTTAGCTTTTAAAAAAACAACATTTTCTGGGTGGTCAATAAACTGTTTGTTCTCTGCACACAAAGGAAAGCAGGCTGCTGTATTAACAGACCAATCTAACAGCACCATAAATTGCATTTGTGTACCCACATAACAAAAATTCAACTTTGGCTCTAAAGCTATTATCGTAAATAACTTAAGCCCTTACAGAAACAAAAGATCATATTATAGGTGTCTGCATTCTCTCGACATTCAAATCTTCATTTAAAACATTTGAATGTAAAAACAAATGGACAAAGCCCTAATTTTTGAGGCATATTTCAGCATGAGTCACAGAAGAAAAACTTGTTTTCTGTTTTTATATTTCTATTCAAAAGTCTTATTTCTTTGTTGCTTCTCTTAATTGTGCTTCCTCGCTCACTCCCTTTGTCCCCGAGAAGAATAGAAGTAAATGTGGTATTTTGTGTTATTTTCATGCATTCTGGGCTCGTAGAAAAGCAGCTATATAAAATCAATCCATAGTGACTGCTGTTATCTCTCCTCAGCTCTGGCTTTCTCTCAGCGTGGTAGCTGCAGTGTGCTCTGCTCGCTGCTGCCGGGGTGATGAATGTGTGTTAGCGTGTGCGGGCATATCTGCCGGCCGTACGAGCCTCCATAGCGACGCAAAGGGCAGCACCCGGCCACGGTCGGTTTTCACGGTGGAATCGGCCGCTGGCGTCTGGGCTGATGTGGGATCAGCTGGAGTGTTGTCAGACAGGAACATGCTGCAGAAGCGCCGCCGCTAACTGCAGGAGCATTTATCGCTCTCTGAGTTTGTGTGATTGCAGTTTCACAGGTGTGTTTGTGCCCTCTTGGAAGCTGTAAAGTCACCAGATTGTTGTGTGTTTGGGTGATATAGTCTCAAGAAGAAAATCACACAGGTGCATCTCAATACTTTAGAATATCATGGAAAAGTCCATTTCCAGTATTTCAAGTGATATAGCCCCAACCAAGTACTGAGTGCATATAGATGGACATACTTTTCAGAGGCCAACATTTCAATTTTAACCCTTTATCAGGCAAAGAACTATATTTGGTAACTTCAGGTAATATTTAGAGGAAAAGGTTGCAAATTTACTAGATTAAAGTGGCAAATCTGCGCTTTTTTCTCCCAGATTCACCACTTTAACCCTTAATAGGGCACTCATTGAAAACAAACTTTGATAAAATTTTAAGTTGGACAATTAAACTAAATATTTTAAGTTTTGTTTTTGAGTTTGCTCAACTCTGAATTCAGACTTTTATCAACTCAACTGTAAGTTGTACTAACTTATAATTTTACATTGTAATAAATTTTAATCCTTACTTCTGCTAACTTCTGCAATGTGCTGAATTGGCATGATTGTAACGGCGCTATGAAATGTCAATTTTGAGTTAGCATTGATACGCTAATGGCTACTCATGTAGCTGTAACAAGCAGTGCCGCTAGCATCAGTTAGCCGCTAGCATCAGTTAGCCGCTAGCTTTCGCTAATGACCAAATTTCACAACAAAGAAATAAGAGTTATCAGAACTATTGTCCCTTGTTGTGAACCCCAACTTAAAGATATAAGTAACAACAACTCACCAACTTGTTTTTGAGCAGACAACTGGCTTCCTTTGTTGTGCTAACTTACATTATTGCCCTAAATGTCAAAAATGTATATTTCCAAGTTTTACCAAATTAAATCACTGTTTTAGGCCAAAAAATACAAGTTGGCTTTTTTGCAGTGTGTGTGTCTCTTTATACGCAGAAGTAATAGCTTCAGAGAAAATTATCAGTAAAAGCTGCATTTTCCAACAAAGCTAAAGAAGACATTGTTGTAAAAAAAAAAAAAAAGCAGGAAGTGCTCATATTTAGGTTGACCCCGGGAAGTGCGGGTGCTTTGTTTGACCCCAGAGGAAGAGGATGCTGTTGTCTGTTTTGGTGGAAAGCTCACCTTTTATCATTTCTATCACTGTAAAACTCTTGAATTCACCTCCTTTATCCTCTCGCTCCCCCCTCCCCCCTTGTCATCCTCTTGCAACCTCCATCTTTGATGTGTTTTGTTGTTTCAAACACATTTCCCATCCCTCTACATATCCCTCCTTATCTTAATCCCTTTATTTTTTTCTCATTCTCTCTTTCATCAGTCCGACCCTCACTCCTCCACCACCACTATCTTTCTCATTCTTGTCCTGTTTTGCCCCTATCTCTCTCCCTCTTTCTCCCCTCCTCCCCTGCTACACTATCTCTCCTCCCATCCCTGTTTTCCTAGTGTCTGGCTAGAAAAGCTTTTGTGGATAATTGATTGGTAGAAGGAGGAGATCGATGCCGTATGCCTTGACTGAGAGCTCTCCCATTTCCTCCCTGCTTCTCTCTATCTCGCCCTCTTTTTCTGCCACTCCCTATCTCCTTCGCTCCCTCCGGATCGCTCTTTGTCTCCCTGAATCTCCACCAAAGTGTGAACGAAGACAGAATTTCAAGGGTGCGATGTGGAACCTTATCTCATATATATTAGAACATTTTTTAATTAAATACCCCGGTGCCTTCAGCTGTCCTCTTTTGACTTGTGTGGTCAATATTTGGATGCATTGGAAAAAACAGACTAAAGGTTATATTTTTCTAAGCCTATGGCAAATTGCATCACCATTCAGAAAGACTAACATATGTTGTTCTTTTTTTTTTTTTTTCCAAATATTTTTATTGTCAATTTTCAGAGTGACAAATAACATACATACACAAATAATAAAGATAATAATAATAAAAGGCAAATAAATAAAAATTAGACACAAACTATGACATCAAAACAAAGTATACACAATATAATGTCAGAGTCGAATGTCAACTTAAGTGTATCAAATGTCACAATAGGTACATTTCAAGAACACACGATAATAATAATAATAATAACTAGAATACGTAAATTTCACCAGAGATTTATGTATATTCCAAAAATGGCGCGTTTTTGAATATGATAAAGCCCCCAAAAAGGCGATTTACTTTTGGGAATAATAATAATAATAATAAAAAACGGACCAATTTCAATAGGGTCCTCGCACTGTTAGTGCTCGGTCCCTAATAATAATAATAATAATAATAAATAAAATAGAAATATAGGTGAATAAATAAATGAGACAAAAAAATAAATAAAAAATAATTAAAAAACTTGACAAATACCATAACATACCAAAACAAATTACAAACAAAGAGGCACTTGAGTGAGTCAAATACGTCAGACTAGGTAGACTTAGGGGGGTTAACTATAGTTTCAAGTGCTCCAGGATCTCCATACACCATAGAATTTATGTAAGTTGCCAGATATCTCATATCTCAGTTTTTCAATGTGGAGGATTCCTACCAACTCCCTTAACCAGGCTTCGAATTTAGGTGGTGAGTCAAATTTCCACATTTTCAAAATGCATCTTTTCGCTATGACCATACCATAAGCCACCACTGTTGTAGCATTTCGACCTATGTTGTCCAAAGTGTTAGAAATGCCAAATAAAGTGGTTTCAGGATCATGGTCCAAGTTTACTTTAATGGGAATACAATCTAAAAATCGAACACCAGAAATGATGAATCTCAGGGAAACATATGTTGTTCTAAATAAGAACTGATGCTGAGCTTTTGTGCTTTTTCTGCTGCTGAACTTGAAATATTTTGAAAGGCGGATATTTTCCAAATGTTTTTTTCCCTGTAAAATGAAAATTATACAGCAAGTGAGGAAATATTAGCCGAGTGAGTCAGTGCTTGTCAGCTCTACAAAAGGATCAGTGATTGAATTAAAAAGGCCTCCCAGAGTTAAGAAAAACCAATACGGGGGATTTTTTTGTTAGTAGTTACAGTTTTGAAACTGTCAGCTGTATTAGATTATTAGATCATAACAGGATGTAATATTGCTGTAAACAGATAATAAATCCAACAGGCTTACTTAATAAGTATTTAATTAGCTGCTTCAATCATATCACACTCAACAGCACCTGCTGTGAGCCATTCAAAATCTGGGAAAATACATATTTGAGCAGGAGGTAAGAAAAACAGGAAGGTAAAATGCTGTGTTAGTATCAATTAGTGAGAAAAATGGCAGACTTTTGATTTATAGTTGTATGTCTTGTATTCTTAATCAAGCCCCGTGTTACCTTGAGTTCTTAAGGAAATGTTGTTTTTCTCGCATGTCAACCGGAGAATCGAAAAACATTGTAAATTCTTGATGAATGGAACAAAACAAACTCTCATACAACTGGTGCAGGAACTCATTTATCTAGTCTTTTGAAGTAAAGTACATCTTGCTATTTTTTTTTTACCCTATTCTCTGTGGATCCTGACCATTACTAGACTGATACAGATTTCTAGAGAGGGAAAAATCCACCAATTACAGATATAGTGAATTTTGGAGCTGCAATGAAAATAGACCTTTTCACCAACAGGACCGTGCTTAGTACCCAGAATGCTGCTTTCTTAACTAATATTTAATATTATTACACATTACACATACAATGTATTACATTGTCAAGCAATTCTAAAAACAATAAGTGAAACAAAGAGTAAACAGAAATAAAATAATGCCTAACAACATATCTAAATCACCCCAAAATGTTATGTAAAATGTTTTTGTATCCGTGCATATTGAACAACAAATCTGCTAATACCAATATGCCTTTCATAGGATAATATTGGCTAATAACATTTGTTGGGTTCTTGCACCGTGCAGGTATGCAAAGGAATATAAATTATGTTCAAGAATTGGTAACAAGTGATAAGTATTTGATATAAATATGGTCAAGTCAAAGTCAAGTCAAAGTTTATTTATTTATAGAGCACATTTAAAAAACAACCTCAGTTGACCAAAGTGCTGTACAGTTATTGAAATAGAATACATCATACACAAATAGGTATAAATAAAAACAATGAAAACAATAAAATACTAAAAACAGTAAAACAATAAAATAAAATAGAATACATTAGTAATAAAAGCTTAATCCAAAACAGAGTTAGAGATTAAAAAAAAAGACAAATAAAAGGGTAAAAAAGTAAAAAAGAAAGCCAAGGATTCTTGCCTAGCTGGGACTGAACGCCAAGGAGAATAAATAGGTTTTTTAATAATGTTTTTATTCTGATGCACCGTGTAGGTATGCAAAGGAGTATAAATTATGTTCAAGAATTGGTAACAAGTGATAAGTATTTGACATACATATGGTCATTATAACTGAGTTAATTATTCCTTTAATCCTCTTGTTTAGCAGAACAGTACCACAGATTTTCTGCCTGATTTTCTCAGATGTTAAATGCCAGACAGTCTCTTCTGCTGCATTGGTCATTGAGGATCCTTATAAGGTATCACAGGAGCTCAAATTGTAGCGTTACCACTTGCCTGGACCTTCAGCCACAAAACCACAGTGCGGCCCTTTTAGTAAATATGGACACAAGTTGACTGTTCAGTGTCTGAAGAAAGGCCACACATCCTGAGTAATTAGCCTCCGAAGAATGGTGTGAGAGGAGAAGCACATGGCGTCTGCAGTTTCTCAAGTCATTTTAAAGTGAGCTGCTTGTCACAGTGCACCAGTGGGCTCTTAGCAGGCCAGCAGGAGTGCTTTATGGCTTTAATAAATAGTGCTAATAGTGTGTTTAGATGGAAGGGGACATTGGGAGAGGCCATTAAAGCAGCCTGCGCTAGCTCCACAAAATGCATCTATATGCAGCAGAGTGATGTGTCAGAGTTCTTGGTGTTGATTGACAAGCTGCTAATAATACTTAATCGCTGCAAATTAAACATGAAAAGAAGTGAGCTTAGGGCTGGGCAATATGGCCCTAAAAGAATATCACGATATTTCAGGCTATTTTTGCGATGACGATATTAGGAAATACTTAAAAATATATAGAAAATATGTTTTTTTTTTGTCCGTATCAATAAATAAAAATCTAACATGTTTTTTGTTTGAAGTGCAAATCTCAACAGTTGCCAAATTAAAAAAAATTTACTCTTGACTCTTGAGTATCAGCAATAATAAAAATAACCATTTAGGGGTTTCGGGGGCATATTTTAATGAATTTTGTAAAGGAGAATAAAGGTTCTTGTATGTTTTATTTAAGGCATCTTATTTTGACAGTCTTCTTGTAAATTATGTGGTGGATTCTCTTAACACACTGCGCTCTTATTTTGAAAGCTGCATGTGTTTAGCGACAGGGAGTAAGTAGCTTTTTGTGAACGTTGCCAATATCATGATATGCATTTTTTTTAACCATAAAATTTTTTTACCGATATTATCGTGAACGATACGATATGGCACACCCCTAATCTATATGCAGCAGAGTGATGTGTCAGAGTTCTTGGTGTTGATTGACAAGCTGCTAATAATACTTAATCGCTGCAAATTAAACATGAAAAGAAGTGAGTTTAGGGCTGGGCAATATGGCCCTAAAAGAATATCACGATATTTCAGGCTATTTTTGCGATGACGATATTCTTGACGATATTAGGAAATACTTAAAAATATATAGAAAATATGATTTTTTTTTTAGTCCGTATCAATAAATAAAAATCGAACATGTAGTTTGAAGTGCAAATCTCAACAGTTGCCAAATAAATAAAAATGTACTCTTGACTCTTGAGTATGAGCAAATAATAAAAATAACCATTTAGGGGTTCCGGGGGCATATTTTAATGACATTTGTAAAGGAGAATAAAGGTTCTTGTATCTTTTATTTAAGGCATCTTATTTTGACAGTCTTCTTGTAAATTATGTGGTGGATTTTCTTAACACACTGCGCTCTTATTTTGAAAGCTGCATGTGTTAAGCGAGAGGGAGTAATAGTAGCTTTTGATGATTTACCCATTGAAGCCTGGAAAGCGTTTATGTCGTTTTGTACTATTTCTATAAGCTCTCAAATACTTTTAGAATTTCATTTCTATCTGCTACAGAGGCTGAAAAATCTATTATTTAGTAGACGTGTTGACACTTCTGTTGAATTTCCAGAAAAACTTCAGGTTTTAGGGGCTTATTTTAAAATCGCCCAGAGGTTTTACAGGAAGTTTTAGGCGTCTTTAACCACTACATCAAGAAGTAGGAACATTGGCAATATCATGATATGCATTTTTTTTAACCATAAAAAAAATATACCGATATTATCGTGAACGATACGATATGGCACACCCCTAAATGAGCTAATAGCATAACTTTCTCTCTCTCTCTCCTCACTAGGGTTGAACACAGAGGGCATCTACAGGGTCAGCGGGAACAAGGCCGAGATGGAGAGCATGCAGCGGCAATTTGACCAAGGTATGTTGCTTTCTGATTACAAAACCCTCATATACAAGTGTACATGTGCTCCGACTTGCTCCAGCCGTACACTTACATGCCGGGTGTGCAGAAAAGGCCAAAAGACGTGTGTCTGCTTCTATCTTTTACAAGCCTGGATCCCCTTAATTAACCAGGGAGCATTAATTCTACAGAGAGAATTGGCCTTTGCTTCCTTCTCGTCTGCAGAGCTGCCTCCTCAATCTTCTACCTGCTACCGCGTGCGTGTGCACACGAGTGCATGTGCACGTGCTCTCTCAATGTGTGTCTCCATGCGTGTGTCTATCTGCTGTGGGCAGTTAATTACCTCCAGATTGGTTTGGTTAATGAAGCATGTCGCTGCAGAGATAGATAGCAGAGCAAAGATGGCCTGTGTATGAGTGTGTGTGTGTGTACACGCCTGGTTGAGGTTAAATCCGACTCAGGTAATCAGAGTTGAAGGCCTGCGTTGAATCATTCGGAGCCGCCGGCCAATAGGACAAGACAATTACAGGTGAAACTACAGCGTAGGTGTCTCATAGCCATACTGAAGATGGCACTTCATCAGCCCCCTGAAGATCCAGCTAACTCATTACAGCAGAAAGCTGAATCAGAAGCAGAACACTTTGCAAACGCTCAAAATTTGAGCTCTCCTCAGACTGTTGGAGAACTCACTAAGCGTATCTGCATTACTTTTTTCTTCCCCTCTCTTCTTTCTACACATACTACCTTTGTGGAGTAAAAAAAAGTTATCAGAAAATGGCTTTTTTAATTAAGTCTCTAACTCAAGACCTGAGTCTGATCAGGTTATATTTTGAGAAAAAAGGTGCAAATTTACTAGATGTAAGTGGCAAATCTACAAGACAAAAAGTCTCAGATTTAAGAGATTTAAAGTGACAAATATGCGTGAAAAAAGTTGCAGATTTACGAGAAAAAAGCAACTTTTTTCTCCCAGATTCACCACTTTAAATCTCATAAATCTGCGCATTTTTTTCTCGTAGATTTGCCACTTTAATCTCTTACTTTTTTCTCAAAATATTATTTTTGGATGTTTTTTTTACACATTCTGGCAGTATGTAATATCCTCCATTATTCTCTAGGGTTGAAATTTGGAATTTGCAAGTATTTCAATAAGTGCCCTATCAAGGGTTAAATAAAAAGTGTAAAGCAGAGATAACTTTTCGTTAACCTTTATTTATATATATATATATATATATATGTACACTTCAGTTTTGATGACACTGTTTCAGACCACTACGCTAGTCCTAGATAGACCTGAAGTCTCTGATAGGTGATATAGTAAGTAAGTAAGTAAACTTTATTTATATAGCACCTTTCACAGACAGAAGTCACAAAGTGCTTCACATAAAAAATCATACACATAACATAAAAATTACAGGTGAAACTACAGCGTAGGTGTCTCATAGCCATACTGAAGATGGCACTTCATCAGCCCCCTGAAGATCCAGCTAACTCATTACAGCAGAAAGCTGAATCAGAAGCTTTCACACTTTGCAAACGCTCAAAATTTGAGCTCTCCTCAGACTGTTGGAGAACTCACTAAGCGTATCTGCATTACTTTTTTCTTCCCCTCTCTTCTTTCTACACATACTACCTTTGTGGAGTAAAAAAAAAGTTATCAGAAAATGGCTTTTTTAATTAAGTCTCTAACTCTGACACACACACACACACACCCTCTCGCTTTACTAGACTGGTGTTGCGGTCTCTCACTGCTTCAATCTACTTTATAAGTGTCTGCAGTTCATTCTTTCATCAAACAGAAGCATCATATGCAAAGATGCCATTTGTTATGTATTCATATTGATTAAATGATAAATTGAACAGACCTGTTTGTTCAGACTTGTTTACAACTTGTCCAACCACACACTGTGAATCGTAAGTGGGCGATATGGATAAAACCGCAAGTGTGATTTTACATTGTAATATCTTAATGTGATTTAGTACATTTTCTAGAAAATCGATAACCAGACAGCACTTTCAGTTTTTAATCCAGAAAATGTAATACCAGACTTTAATAACGGACTGAATCATGTTGAGGCAAAACTCAAATAAAAGTCTATTATTTCCATAAAACACCCCTGATCATTGATTTGTCAAGCCACCATGCTGTTTTGTTGGATATGTGCAGTTTTTGCTCAGTTATATGACAGAACAAATGATAATAATAATACTTCACAACACAAATAAGCAGCGATGGGACCAAGTCATAGTTTTGCAAGTCACAAGTAATTCTGCAGTCTCAGAAATCACAAGTCTCCAGTCCTAAACAAGTAATATTAAGCCCCTCACCAAATATAATGCCATTTTAACTGCAGAGGAATACTATATTACATTTATGAAAACGATTTATGCATTTTAAAATGTTAATTTCCTCTTTTTGGTTCTTTCCTGCAACTTGATTGGATGCTGTCAGATTGGTTTAAGTATAGACTAGCTGGGAATTAATAGTGTTAACGTTAGTTTATTCAGGAAATTAAATTATTTGTGGAACAATTTTTAAATAATATACTTTTTTAACTATGTGGTTGGAGGAAGGTATAGGTGTTGGAGGAAGTATGTTAAAGTCCAAGTGAAATCTCAAGTCACTGGAGTTAAAGTCAAAGTCGAGTTTAAGTCATTTCAGATTTTGAGTCTAAAGTTTTCAAAATTATGACTCCAAGTCGTGGAGTCACAAATTCCTTTTTTGGGTCCAAGTCACGTGACTCAAGTCCACAACTCTCCAAAAAACTACAGAAAACTATTAACCCTTTATCGGGCAAAGAACTATATTTGGCAACTTCAGGTTATATTTCGAGAAAAAAGTTGCAAATTTACTAGATGAAAGTGGTATATCTACAAGAAAAAAAGTCTGAGATTTAAGAGATTTAAAGTGGCAAATATGTGTGACAGAAGTTGCAGATTTACGAGAAAAAAGCAACTTTTTTCCCCCAGATTCACCACTTTAAATCTCATAAATCTGCACATTTTTTTTCTCGTAGATTTGCCACTTTAATCTCTTACTTTTTTCTCAAAATATTATTTTTGGATGTTTTTTTTACACATTCTGGCAGTATGTAATATCCTCCATTATTCTCTAGGGTTGAAATTTGGAATTTGCAAGTATTTCAATAAGTGCCCTATTAAGGGTTAAATAAAAAGTGTAAAGCAGAGATAACTTTTCGTTCACCTTTTAATATATATATATATATATATATATATGTATGTATGTATGTATGTATGTATGTATGTACACTTCAGTTTTGATGACACTGTTTCAGACCTGAAGTCTCTGATAGGTGATATAGTAAGTAAGTAAGAAAACTTTATTTATATAGCACCTTTCACAGACAGAAGTCACAAAGTGCTTCACATAAAAAATCATACACATAACATAAAAATGTACAATTTTTAAAAGACCAAAACAACAGCAATTTAAACAACCATAGCAATCCCAAAACAATTAATCAAAAGCCTGAACAAATTAAAATGTATGTGTATATTATTTATCATTTTACAGCCCAGTCTGTGGTTGAGTCGGTATTTCCTGCATGCATGTTAAATTGTGATGTATATATGTGTGTTTTTGTCCTTTTAAAGATCTTCTTTCCATTTCAATCACTTTTTGCAGACCACAACCTGGACCTGGTGGAGAAAGACTTCACCATGAACACCGTAGCTGGAGCCATGAAGGCCTTCTTCTCTGAGCTGCCTGACCCTCTGGTGCCCTACAGCATGCAGGGAGAGCTGGTGGAGGCCTTCAGTAAGTCCCGGGGATGTGGTATGAGGGGACATGGGGCACGGGGATGTGGTATGAGGGGACATGGGGCACGGGGATGTGGGGGAGTTCTGCACAAAGACCCGAGGTGTATTGGATTTAGCTGTAAATCCTTTTCCCTTCTTTGTAACTTTTCTTTAACCTAACAAGCAAAACTCTTGCAATCCAAATCCATCCATGGGGAGAATTGGATTTGCCACTCGGTGAGGAAATGGGGAACCGACGGAGGAAAAAAAGGGATGGAGGAGAGAATATTTAAGGCTTCGGGTAGGAGGATGTGGGGGTGATTGCAAATGATGGAGGGATGCAGGAGCACTATGGATAACGGGGTCTTGGATGAAGTCATGAGAAAACAGTCATATGTTAGATAAACGAGGGCGCTGCAGCCCTCTCTAGGCCTCTCTCTTTCTCTTTGTGTCCTGTAATCTGTCGGAATGGAGATTTAAGGCATAGCTTAGTCTTGCATCGCGCCAGAGAGATTTACCCCCGGGCCGCAAGGCTGCTGTCACTCACCATGCTCTCTGTGTGTGTGTGTTTTCCTTTTTTTTCCTTTTTTTATAACGGCCCCGGCGAGACTCTTCAGCCGTGACAGAGACCTGATAAAGCTCCTGCAGTCTGTGCCACAGTAGAGGAAAATAAGAGAGAGAGAAAACACAAGTTTAGAGACAAGAAAGCCTTCAATCGGCTGAAAATGGCAAATTGTGCTCGGCATAGTGAGAGTTTGAGATTTTTTTTTACGGTCAGGGAGGAAAAAGGGGTACAGAAAAAAGCAATCCCAAAACAATTAATCAAAAGCCTGAACAAATAAAAATGTATGTGTATATGTCTGGTGTTATTTATCATTTTACAGCCCAGTCTGTGGTTCAGTCCGTATTTCCGCTTTTATTTCCTGCATGCATGTTAAATTGCGATGTATACACTACTGGTCAAAAGTTTTAGAACACACCAACTTTTCCAGAATTTAATTGAAAATTATGCAGTTTAATGTCTGTTTACTCTGAAATGAATGCACATTTGCAACATTTACAATTCTTGATTGAGCATGATAGTGTTTTGAAATTAAAAAAATGGATTCAAAATCACATTTTATGTTGGACTAAAGCAGCCATTCTCAACCTTGGGGTCGGGACCCCAATTGGGGTCGCGAGATGATATCTGGGGGTCGCCAAATCATTTTGGAAGTCAGCTCTGTCTTCTTTGGTCATTTTGTGGGTTTTTTTTTGTCATTTTGTGTCTTTTTTTGATAATTTTGTGGTCAATTTGTGTCTTTTTTTTGACATTTTGTTTCCTTTTTTGGGCCTTTTTGTGTCTTTTTTTTGGTAATTTTGTGTCTTTTTTAAATAATTTTGTGTCTTTTTTAGTAATTTAGTGTCATTTTTTTGATAATTTTGTGTCTTTTTTTAATAATTTTGTGTTTTTTTTGGTCATTTTGTTTCTTTTTTAAGTATTTTAGTTTTCTTCTATCATTTTGTGTCTTTTTTGGTAATTCTGTTTATTTTTTTGGTTGATCGGGGGTCGTGGACAACATGCATGTTAAATTGGGGGTCGCGACTCAAAAAGGTTGAGAACTACTGGACTAAAGGACTAAAAAAAGACACAAAATGACCAAAAAAAGACACAAAATGACTTACAAAGACATGAAAAGCTCCTGCAGTCTGTGCCACAATAGAGGAAAATAAGAGAGAGAGAAAACACAAGTTTAGAGACAAGAAAGCCTTCAATCGGCTGAAAATGGCAAATTGTGCTCGGCATAGTGAGAGTTTGAGATTTTTTTTACGGTCAGGGAGGAAAAAGGGGTACAGAAAAAGCTGGGCGGGTTAGATTTTGGTGCATATCGTCATGGTGACGTTACTTTAAATAAGCTGTAAGGAAGTTGTGTTTTGATTAGCAGTGATGGATGTACAGCAGGAGGAACCGGAGCTGTGTTAAGTCATTACGCCTCAAATGTGTTTTTGATCCGAGCTGACCTCATTGTGGGAATACAAACTGAACTTCTCTGATTGTAAATCATGTTTGTGATGTGGACTCAAACATCTGCTGTTCTCACACACACACAAACACACACACACACACACACAGTCTTGTACTTCTATCTTTGTGAGGACCCTCATTGGAACAGTGAATTCCCTTGCAAGGTTATAATAGTTTTGGATTTTTCATTAGTTTTAGTTTTAATTTTGTTGTGAATTTTTGTTTCCAAATTCAGTAAGTTTTAATGAGTTTGCTAGCTTTAGTTTAGTTTTTATTAGTTGTAGTTTTTTGTAATGGGGTATTTGTTGGGTGGGAGATTAAAAGAGGTCACAGTAAATGTTGCCTTTATTTCCTTTGCCTCATTCATCTTCGTTATCTATGAAAAAAGTTGACAAAGACGAAAACGAAAAACATTTTCACTATAATTTTAGTTCGTTTTGTAACCACACAATACAGTTTCAGTTAATTATCATTATAATGTAACCTTTAACCCTTAAAACAAAGTCTGAAATCTCAAAAAAGCCTTTAAAGAAGTGAGGACCGGCCGAAATGTCCTCACTTTGCAAAAATGTCCTCACTCTGTTGGTTAAAAACGTGTTGTGGTCCTCACTATGTAGGAAATACAAGAACACACACACACACACACACACACACACACACACACACACACACACACACACACACAGGATGGACTGTGTTAGCTGGTGACGTCAGCTTTTCTGACTCACTCCTCGCTGCCATCAGACTAACACACCCAGTGTTTGTGTGTGTGTGTGTGTGTGTGTGTGTGTGTGTGTGTGTGTGTGTGTGTGTGTGTTTGTGCTGTAATCTGCAGGACATTGTGATGGGTGTATATTTCTCCTCTGGAATGTGTGTGGTCTTTGGTGATTTTTCTTTTTGTAGACCCTTTTTGTGTGTTTTCCTGACTGGGATGTGTGAAACTGGTCCTGTTGTAGGATGAAATCACTGTGGCCTGCACAGATTTTTTGAGAGCTGAATCCAATTGCTTTCACTCTGCTCCTCAGACTGTCCTCTCCTCCATTGTACTCCATTCCTCCTCATCTTAACTCTCACTCCCCTGACATCTTTTTCCACAGACTCCCTTAATCTTTTCTCCTCTAACCTCTCTCGTCTCTCTGCCACCATCCAGAGATCAACGATAGGGAGCAGCGCTTCCAGACGATGAAGGACATTCTGCGCCGCTTCCCCAAGGAGAATTACGAGGTCTTCAAATATGTCATCAGCCACTTGAACAAGTGAGTGAGTGACGGGGTCAGAGTCGGCTCTGACAGCCCTGCTGACTACACCGCCGGTCACCCAGTCAAGTGACCGAGCGGTGACATCACCGACACTCACACACTGACAGACTAGAGGCTGCAGGTTGAGTCATGATCTTTGTTAGTGCAGGGATCTTTATTTACATCTCTGTTTGTGTGTTGTTGACTACTGTGCTGCAGGAAAAGTCTGTGGAACTAAAGTATAGATTAGTGGTTCTCAACCTCTGGTTCAGGACCCCCCTCTGACATGTAATGTAATATATAATTATTAGATATATCCTATATTTGAACTCAATATTGACCAAAATAATGATTTTTGCCATCATCAAGCAGCCTCATAATTAGGCGACTTGACAAAGACCACTATGTTCTACTATGTTAACATAGGCAGTGACAGCCCAGTGTGAGGTGCATTGATCCTGTTAACCCTTTATCAGGCAAAGAACTATATTTGGTAACTTCAGGTAATATTTCGAGAAAAAAGTTGCAAATTTACTAGATTAAAGTGGCAAATCTACAAGAAAATAAGTCGCAGATTTAAGAGATTTAAAGTGGCAAATCTGTGCAAAAAAAGTGGGAAAAAAGCAACTTTTTTCTAGCAGATTCACGACTTTAACCCTCAATACGGCCCCCAAGAGGTCCACAAGAGAAATCGGTAACGCTTTATATTAAGGTCCTTGTAATAACATTAATTAACAAGAAATAAGGTCCTTACAAGATGCTTATTAACATTATTGTGTGTTTATAAGCTTATATAAGTGTTAATAATGGCATTATAATACAGCTAATAGCAGGCTATAAGAGATTTATAAGCACAGTTAAGAACAGTTTGCAAATGCTTAACATTAATAAAAGCCTCATGAGTATCTTATAAGTGTTAATAATGGCATTACAAACACCCATGACCCACCCATTATGTCTTTGCCATGCCTTTATTAATCTTATTTTGTTTGCTTATTGATATTAAAATATACTTTATTGCTCATCTATTATAAGTTAACTATAAGTTAACTATGCTTTTTGCAACTACCGGATCTCTGGCGAGAACAATGCCTTATTACTTGTTAATTAATGGTTATTAAGGACCTTATTATAAAGCGTTACCAAGAAATCTGAGGGTCACAAGATGATGAAATTAATAACAGAAAAAATGCATATTTCACACAAAATTCTGTTTATTTTTCTACAGTTTTTTCATTGTCAAATAGAGGATACTTCTTTAAAGGAAACAATCGAAGAAGAACAACTAATTATTTGATTGAATTGCTCACAGCTTGCATCATCTATGACCATGATGAGTAATGAGTTAATGATGAGTTTCTTTCTCTTAAAATTATTCAAAATTGCAAAGTTTTCAACGCTTTGGTGGTTTATGCCATTCCCATCAGCCTCAGCAGTACTTTGTGTTTAGTGCCAACTATCAAATGTTAGGATGCAAGACTCTAAACTAAGATGCATTAGAATAATCTGACAGACTCAGAAATTATTTTATAATGAAGTATATGATAGCTGTAATGACTGATTACCAATTAATTCTAGCTTTTAAGCAATAATGCTAAACATTTGATGGTGCCAGTTTCTCCAATTTGAGGATTATTTGCTCTTTGCTTTGTATCATCTTTGGGCTTCAGACTGTCAGCTGGACAAAACAATTTAACATTTGTTATCACTAGTGCAGTACCCGTTGGCAGGGCCAATGTGTTCTTGTATCAGAATAATTTAGAAAAAGGAAAGCGCGCACATTTGTTGGGACACATTAAGCGGAGATCTGGGGGTCATCCAGAAATGTGTTGAACACTTTCATGCATTCTGCTGAAATGTTATGCACCAATTTGTGTCGTTTATACATCAAATAATGATGGAAATGTCATGATACTTTCTGCTTTAATCATGCAGAGTAACATCTTCTTCTTCTTTTATGGTACATTGTATACATTTATTTAACCCTTTATCAGGCGAAGAACCGTATTTGGTAACTTTAGCGGATATCCAAATGAGGTCCCCATGTCTCTCTGTTTGGTCGTAGAACCACATGGATTTCTTCCAGATAATCAGCAAAGATCAGGCTACCAATCAATATGATAATAATATAATAATATTAAGTTTATTGACCTTGACCTCCAATGTAAAAATGAAAATTTTGAAAAAAAATCTGCAAGAAACAGTCGTACAAACAGAGTTATTCTTCAGTGACTTGTACCAGGAGAACTTGACTATGACGGCATACTAGCGCCAAGTATGAATAAAAATAAAAATACAAACCCGGGGGGGTTTACTAGATAAAAGTGGCAAATCTACAAGAAAATCAGTTGCAGATTTAAGAGATTTAAAGTGGCAAATCTGTGTGAAAAAAGTCACATATTTACGAGAAAAAAAGTGGGAAAGAAGCAACTTTCTTCTCCCAGATTCACCACTTTAAATCTCATAAATCTGTGCATTTTTTTCTCGTAGATTTGCCACTTTAATCTCGAAATATTTTTCTCAAAATATTATTTTCGTATGTTTTTTTTACACATTGTGGCAGTATGTAATATCCAATATTCTTTAGGGTTGAAATTTGGAATTTGCAAGTATTTCAATGAGTGTCCTAAGGGTTAAAGTGGTGAATCTGGGAGAAAAAAGTTGTTTTTTTCCCACTTTTTTCTCGTAAATCTGCGACTTTTTTCGCACAAATTTGCCACTTTAAATATCTTAAATCTGCAACTTTTTTTCTTGTAGATTTGCCACTTTAATCTAGTAAATTTGCAACTTTTTTCTCGAAATATTACCTGAAGTTAAATCCTCAATCAATATTCTCTAGGGTTGAAATTTGGAATTTGCAAGTATTTCAATGAGTGTCCTATTAAGGGTTAAATAAAAAGTGTAAAGCAGAGATAACTTTTCGTTAACCTTTATTTATATATATATATATATATATATATATATATATATATGTATATATATATATATATATATATATGTATATATATATATATATATATATGTATGTATGGACACTGTATGTATGGACACTTCAGTTTTGATGACACTGTTTCTCGCAGATTCACCACTTTAATCTCATAAACTTTTTTTCTCAAATTATTAACCCCCTCCCCGGGTCCGTATGTTGTTGTTTTTTTACACATTCTGGCAGTATGTAATATCCTCCAATATTCTCTAGGGTTGAAATTTGGAATTTGCAAGTATTTCAATGAGTGTCCTATTAAGGGATAAAGGATGCATACTACCAGCATCTACTTTACTGAAGCATCCTTTTTATGATAATTTCTGGTCATTTTTGGCAAATTATTGTAACCTTTTTGTTCTCTTCGTGTTGCACAGGGTGAGCCAGAACAACAAGCTGAACCTGATGACCAGTGAGAACCTGTCTATCTGTTTCTGGCCGACACTGATGAGACCAGACTTCACCACCATGGACGCCCTGACCGCCACCCGCACCTACCAGACAATCATCGAGAGCTTCATCCACCAGTGTGCATACTTCTTCTACAATCAGCAGCTGGCCGACGGCCTCCCCGGCTCCCCCACCTCCACGCTCTCCTCCGGGGGAACCTCCGCCTACTCCTGCATGGCGGGAGGCTACTCCTCCTCGCCGACTCCGTCCCCGACTCCCTACGTCCTCCCGGCCACGCCTCCCGTCATCCCCCACTACGGCCCTCCCATCCACCACCACCACCACCATCACCACCTCCACCACCATCAGCACCAGTCCCCACCCCACTCCCCACCTGCTACCCCCCAGTCCCCACTTCCAGCCCTGCTGCCACCCTCCCTGCACCCCCATCATCCCCCTACGGAACAACACACGCTGTGAACCAGGGATCAAGGGAAAGAGGGGAGGAAATTTAAAAAAAAAACAGACGAAGACGGATAACGAGATTCAGAGAGATTTAAGGGTTTAGAATAAGAGATTTTTTGAAGTTTTTGGGGGAGAAATTGAAGGAGATGAATTGAAACAAGAACAGGAGGTAGGAAGAGAAGTTGGGAGATTGAGTGAGATGCAGTATGTACAGGGAGAAACCTACATGTTTGGGAGAAGAAGGAGGCATTTAAAGCCTCTCTCGCTTTTAGAAAAATGGACACACACACAAGACAGAAAAGGGGGAAGAGCCTCTGAACTGGCAGTATGACCTTTCTCCCTCCTCGCCACTTTATCCCTTTTGTCTCTCAGTCTCACTTCCTGTAGACCCGCCCTCCTTGCCTTATAGAGAACCTACACACAAGCACACTGATGAGTGAGATGTTGCCAGTAACTTTTAAAGGGACTCAGGGAGGGACTCGGAAGTGAAGTGGAAAAGGGGAATGTGAACTCTGTGATGTTGAGACTGCTTCACCACACACACACACACACACAAACAGACACACACTTGACACAAACACCCAGTGGCCAGTGTGCCTCCAACAACCATCCTCCTCAATCCCTTAGCCTCTTAACTGTGCTGGGAATTTAAGCGGCAGGCACATGTTTTTCTGCATCCGACCCACCGACTGTACCTACCTTTGGAGGCTGTGTCTGGGACAAAGTTGAGTCCTGAACACGTTTGTTTATTTCGCCACTGTACAGAGGACTTAAGCCAGAAACACGTGTTACTACTCACCCGATAGGATGTTCTGTCCTCTGCAACACACACACACACACACACACATTCCTATCTATCAACCCCTCACACGGCCACACACACTGACACAATCAGTTTCAGTTGAGGCAGAATGCCAAACACAGAAAAAAAAATCTCAACCGACTGGATCTGCTAGGCAGCAAATTGGAGCAAAGGATTATGGGAACACCCTTTGCATTCTGGGAAGGCTCCTCCCAGTCTCCTGTTTGCTCTCTCTCTCCCTCGGTTTGAACTTCAACCTCATGTAAACCCGTGAAAACAGCCTGAAAAGTGGATATTTTTAATTGGTCGTGCTTCTAAATTCACACTGTCTCTGCAGATTTTTAATACTGTCTTGCAATTTGACAAAATCTTGGGAAACACAGAGAAACCCGGGCCTTGTGTATAAGTGTCTGTGTGGCTGTCCATCTGTCTGTGTGCGCATGTATCCATGCCTTTTTGTTGTACCTGAATTTCCCTGTATTAGCCAGATAGTGGGAATAATTCCAGTGTTGGACCTTCACCTGTCATGTTGCTTCTTTCACGCTGTGGTGGTTTTACGAGCGAGTCGGCGCCGCAGTTCCCACAGTAAGGACCTTGTTCAAAAAGCACTTTTCTGAGCACTTTGAAGGCACATTTTAAATTGGAGCTGCCATGACATGACAGCCACCGTTCACTTTATTGTCAGTCCAACCTTCTCTCTCTCTCTGGGAGCACACCACTGACATCTAGAGGAAGAAATGGGGATTGCAGCCATAACCTCACTTCCACTACTGCATGGGCGTAGCACCATTTTCCTACTGTGGTTTTTGTAGCGTCAGATTCTCTCATGGGTGCAATTGTTTAGGGTTTTTCATCACTGTATGTCCGCTAAAATTAGAGCTCATGAAGTGTATATAAAAAGAACAGCAGCAGTTTTAAATCTGGTACAAATCAATTGAGATAATATAGATTCAGGCTGTGTAGCCACGTGTGGTTGCATTGCAGTTGATTAGACATGCAGTGAATAAAATTGCCTCTCTGTCTTTTGTTGTTAGCATCCACTTCACCAAAGCACTCAGCCCTTTGTAAAGGAGTGCATACCACTTCCCAGATGCCATATTTGAGTGGATGGAAATGAAGAACGAGGAGATTGAGGCACAATGTAGCATTACGGGCCAGAAAGTAAGAGCTGGAAGCGAGGCTCGGGCTTTGACAGGTGGGAGGGGAGGATTTTTATTGCTGGGAATAATGGTAACCACTGCTCCAGACCTCAGCGTGCTGTCCTCTTAGGACACAGCGTTATGCTTTTGGAAAAGAGACTCATACCTGCTCTCTGTGGACTCGAAATACAATTTGCAAGTGTAACCACTACACCCGCTGTCACTGCTGCGCCACCACATCCCCTAGTCATTCCTAGTCCAAGAGAGACAGTTGGGTCTGGGAGAGACAGCAGACAGAACAGACAGTCCATTCATCCGTCTGCATGACTGGAACGGAGCATCACAGAATTCCTCGGCCCAGCCTGCTGTTACCGTAGAAACCAGCGAGATGGGGCTCTGATCGAAGCAGCTTTTGAAGTGTGTGTGTCCTTGTGTGTGTGTGTGTGTGTGTGCGCACATGTGTTCCTGTGAGCTGGCGAAAGTGTGTGCGCATGTGAACTTATGCGTGTTAATGTTAAGCAGATGCTCACCAAGGTCACTTATTCTGTTTGACACTGAATTGCATCTCTGCATGTCTCCCCAGACTGTCCTCTGCCCATAAGGAGAAAAAAAAACCTTTTAACCAATCACTGAACTCTTAAAGGAGCTTTTATACGTCTACACTACCTATTTACCTTGTGTGTGGGTGTATGTTTGTGTGTGTGTGTGTGTGATTAGAGGATAGGGGAATTAGGAGTGTGTGTGTGTGTGTGTGTTTGGGTGGGTGGGTTTGAGCTAACATGCTAGCAAGCTGTGCTTGGCAGACGGCCAGACACCAGCGTGATCCAAATAAACGTGAAGGAGAGGAATGCAGTTCTCCTTGCGGTCATTACCCCGCTGTGTAACCCTGTTAGCTCGTCCAGATTACACACACTGATCCTCAGAGAAAGTGTGAGAGAGATGGGGGAGAGGCTGGGGAGAGGGAGAGGGACAGCGGACGGGTGAATGGGATCATTATTTGGGAGATGGAGGGAGGAAGGAGGGATGACCACTGGTACTTGTGTGTGAACGCCGGCCAGTGGCGTTCCCTGTGTATATCAATGTGTTAATACTGAACTGACTGTGAGGCAGCCAAAGACTGTGGAAAAAAGGGTCGAGGGAGAGATGGGAAGCAAAGTGACAGTTTAGAAGAACAATTGAATTAAAAATGTGACTTTGGTTCAGCGATAATATGTGGCTGCATTGCTTTTCTTTTTCTTTTTTTCTTTTTGTTTTTGCAACAATGGTGACAGATGTCTGTTAAGTTAAAATGAGAAACAAGCAAAACTATATTCAAATGGTTGTTTATTGGTATGTTAGGGGGTCTAACACTTTGCCCTTTAGTCAGTGGTGATAGAAAAAAAAAAAGTTTCTTTTTATGTTTTATTTTAATAATTAAAAAATACAAAGCATTTTTTAAAACAATTTCTTTGTGAACGATTGAGAGACCAGCCCAGTATAGTGCATGATTTCTTCCCGACCGAGGAAGAGGGCTCCACCACTCTCACTATTTAAGAGATGATGATAATAAAAAAAATATTAAGAAATAATGAGGGGAAAAGAAAATAAAAATAAAAAAATAAATGAAGTACTGTAAAGTGAAAAGATAACATCAAACAAAAAAACTGTCATTATTTGCTGAGTATGGTAATTTGTCTCAATGGGAATGGTGTATACAGCAAGGCCTTATGTGATCTGTATCATAGTTAATAAATCAAATCTTGTAAAACTTCTGCTTCTTGTCTCTTTGTTACATGTGTGTGAGCAGTGATGCATGGATGCAACAGATGAGAATCCTAAGACAGTCTGCAGTTATTGTAATTAATTTTTAATTAACTTCTATTTAAATTACCTTAACTTTTTGGTAACACTTCACACATCAACACAACACATCATTTATAAATGGTAAACAGGTCAAGTTTAATCATCATTTATAAATCATATATAGGCCATTTAGAAAAAATAGTAAATAGAAAATGTATTAATGTTGAACTATAATTTATAAATGCCAAATATATGGTATATTAATGTAAGTTGTTACTTTACCATTAACAAACAATTACATTATAATTATTAGTTTATTAATAGTTTTGTACTCATAACATTTTTAACACCAATGTTAAGTTTGTAAATTATTTAAAAAAGGATTCATACACCTTTAAGAAATTGTTTGAAAACATTTAAATATTAAATATGTACAGCACTTTGTAAAAGGTTAGTAATTGGTTTATAAACCATCTATAAACATCACTTAGATGGTTATTGTAAAGTGTTACCAACTTTTTTTAAAGTTTTTTTTCTTGCATCATGAAAGAATGTATTAAATGCAATTTATCGACATCATATAATAGCTATTATAACTTTTAATGATAGGCTTACTTATTTATACTTATCCAATTTGCCAAAATATACTTGTGGCTCCCAACCTTTGGGCTTGGTGCATATGGTTGCATCTGTTTTCATGGTTTGACCAGAATGCAAGATTCTCATTTTTTAGAGGCTTGAACAGGTAAAACAATCTGTTAAATTCACAAAGTAAAGATGAGAGGAAATTCTGATCTTAAAAATTATGTAAATATGTAGCATAAGTATGTTTATTTTTTCTTGCAGCCCTTCAGATTTATCCCGAGAGCCCTTATGATTCAGAACAACTGCTCCAGTAGGAGTTTTGATGTTGAATATTGCTGAAAGGTAAACAAAACAATATAATCAGTACAGATGTTGTGATGAAAATACTAACTGGGTTGAATCAACCTAGAATCTTAAATGTTTTTTCATCATTTCATCACCTTAACTCCTCACTAAGTCACCGATTAAGATACATGATATATATAAGGTGATATATGAGGCTTTGGGTCTGAAGTGTCTTTTTCCAAGGACACATGGACAGGAGGAAACTGGGGTCCTTACAAAACTTGTGATTAATGGCCACTCTGCTCTATAACAGTGACACAGGTGCCCTAGATGCAGTTTTTGGGTGGTGGAGAAAAACACAAAAGCCCTGATCTATTTTTACAGAGACATGCTTTACTTGCGCACACTTTCTAATACATACAGTACAAGAAAAGTGTTATTGTTTTACTCAGTTTATGTAACAATGTTGCCAGCGAAGTATAATAAATAAAACATTGAAATTTACTGTCATAGATAGATAGATAGATTACTTTATTCATCCCCGAAGGGAAATTCGGTTGTCACAGCAGTCCGGTATTCAAGTATGATAAAATACAATAGAATAAAATACTGAGGTAGCATAAATAAAAACAACAATAGAAGAAAACTCAGAATAGAACAAGGACACTTAAGAAGTTAAAAAAAGAAGATCAGTTGGTAGGTTGGCAAGATAATGGTAATTATAATTATACTGATGATATCATGGCAACAATGCTGACTAGACTAGATAGTATATTATAATAATAGTACAGTATATAATATATATAATATAATATGTAATAATAAATGGTAAAAATATAAAATAAAAATAAATAAAATAATTATAAATAAAATATGATATATAATAAATAATAATAGTAATAGTAATTGTAATAATAATACGAATACAAAAACTTTATTATCCACTGAGTGGAAATTTCTCTTTGGTTTCACCATAGACATGTCTCAAAACAAACAGAATAAATAGTAAAACAATAAAGAAAAACATTTCAAGAACAGAAAAATATAAAATAGCCTACAGCAATAACTGTACTTCACACATCACCCATTTAAGTACAAAATTTCATAAAAGCACACCACAGTACAAATCAAGTTTACAAATGTAGGTCTAAGACCTATAATAATAATAATAATAAATAAGGCCGGTATAATAATAATAGTAGTATATTACAGTATATAGTAATAATAATAGTAATGTCCGCAACAGTATATATAATAATAATAATAATAATAATAATAATAATAATAATAATAACAGAGCAATGTGTTGTGTGTAGATTTAGTGTATTTCTGTAATGTTGCCTCTGGCAGAGGTAGATGAATTATAGACTCTTATTGCAGTAGGAAGGAACTACTTCCTGTCTGGTTCCTTGGAGCAGCAGGTTGAATGAGTCTGTTGCTGAAGCTTCTCTTTAGCTCGTTCACATGTGTGCAAATTAATTTCTAAATGTTCAAAAAAGTTTAGTTCTCACCGCCTGTGATCATTTTGGTACCACAGTAGTTTTCTCTGCACGCTGTCGAAGGGCCACTCGAGCCACCCGGGGACCAGACGAGGTCACGGCGGCCCTCGGGACCCTCCCTGTTTCTGTGAGCGGCCCGAGGAGGGTCCGCCTGTGCCAATTCCAGGGTGATGTAAGGACCCGGGTCCCTGTGAGGGCCATGTGAAGGCCTCACTGCCATTTCATGGTGCCCTCATCTGACCTTTTCATTGAGTCAAACCAAAGGAAATCCATGTCCATGACCTTTGTGGTGCATCTCTCCATTCTGGCGCAGGAAGAAAAAAAAAGGGAGAGCGGCTGATTGGGAATGAAAAGGGCAGGCTTGTGTGCACACAGGACATACGACCCTTGAACTCTAACCTTTAAGAAGTGTCATGAGGGAGAGAGTGTTGTGGGATTTGATTGGAAGTCAAATATGGGGATCGTCAACATTGCTTTACTGCCCAATGTGGCGATGAAACCCCTCTGGTAGTCAGGAATACCAGGATTTGTTTCTAATATGAGGAGAATTTAAGATAAAAAAGATTAACAAGAATATGTTCACTATTGATTGATCTGCGGATTATCTTCTTATTTAATTGATTAATTGTTTGGTCATATAAAATCTCAGAGAATAGTAAAAAAAAACTCAGTTTCTCAAAGTCCAAGGTGACACCTTTTAAAAATAATTCTTGAACAGAAAAAAGCAGGAAATCTATGTATTTCGGTGACCAAAAACAGCATCTTCTGCCATTTTTGCATGAAAAACTACTTTAATGATCAATTGATTATAAAGATATTTGCCAAATATATTTGCGTTGATCAACTAATTGACTAACCAACTAACTGTTGCAGTTGTAAAAAAAAAAAAAAAGATACTTTATTGTCATTGTATGTAAAAAAAAAAAAAAAAAAAATGGTTTGGAACCAATCCACTCGACTATGCATCATATATAAATAGATTTAAAGAGAAATACATACACTATAACATTAGAAACATTCTTAGTATTATAGTATTATATACTAAACATGACTTAAAAATCATAAAATGAAATACCAAACATGGATTTAACATGGACAGTTATTCCACTTATTGCATTAGCAGCAGAGTTTTGCAGCAGTGAGACAAGTTAATACAGCCATTAAAACTTCATTGTGCTCATAAGCCACTTAGCTAAATCGCAATTATCTAATATTCCTTTTTCCATTCAATAATAATAATGTCTTCACAGTCATTTCCACAGTTCCTCCTCCTTGTGCGTGCAGCTGCTCGCCACTAGGAGGCTGACTTGTCCCACACTACCCATCAGCCACCGCTCTGCTATGTCTGCTGTATCCGGGTAAAGGAGGCGCGCGAGGAGCACGCACCTAATTGATCGGGTCAAGGTTTGGGTGTCAACAGTGAGACGACGCTTTAATCCGCCGCTCACAGTGAGATGAACGTGTGAGACGAGCATCTGAAGACTTTTCTCATTGATGTCGAGCTCCACTTCCCCTCTCACAGTTTGAAGTTGGAGGAGGAAATAGGTTTGACTAAACTCCAGAGATTGTGTGAGGAGGAGGAGGAGGAGGAGGAGGAGGGAGGAAAAGGAGGGAGGAAAAGTAAGCCGCGGAATAAAGACAAAGAACTTAATTTGAAGTCATTGTTGCTCTGTATTAGAGGCGTGATGTGCTTCTTTAGTGCGAGGCATGACTTGGAAAAAAAAAAAAAAAAGTTGTGAGGTAGACAGAGGAGGAGGAGGAGGAGGAGGAGGAGGAAGGGGACATATATGGAGAAAAGGAGACTGGTCTTATGATGAGTCGAGGCACGTAGCTCCGCTCAACCGTGTCTTTCTGGGCTTCGAGCTCGCAGCTGCGGCGGCGGGTATTGAATTCAGATGCGGCCTGTCTCCCCGCTCCGGCCGCTACAGGTGGAAATGCTCTTATCAATACGGACTGTCCGAGCCTGACTGCGGGCCGATCCGTCTCATTGATGATTTTAGGTGCCCCTGCCCTCCCCTCTCCTCCCCGAGGAGCCCATTGATTAATGTCTGGGTCACAGTGGTATTTCCATATTGATGGCTCGATTGATGACGGCGCTCCAGGAACAAGCCGTATTGACCAGCTGGAAAGTGATACGTTTCAAAGTGTTTGGTGGATGTATTTATGCATAATGGACATAATGAGGGTTAGATACATGTGGCGGAGGCGCAGCAGATCTGGGTGAAATATGAAGTGCATGATGCACGAAATATATTCTACGTGTTAAACTCTGCAGTGCTCTGTATTCTGCTGAAAACACATCAATACTGCTACAATAACAACAACCTGTTATGTGCTCACAATCATCACTACTAATGTGTATATTATGAGCTTCTATTAATTAGATGGTGATGATATATATCAGGATACAGGGGTTGCACAACTCAATATATTATAAGCAAGGCGATATTTTAATTTAAATTTAAGGAAAACTGTAAAATAGACTGTACATAGTACAAAGAACACACCAAAATTATGCATAAATCTGAAAAAAGTTAACTTTTTTTCCCCCGAATCATAACAGTAGGATATCAAACACAACACAAAATGAATTACTGCCAAAAATCATTGTATTTAACTAATAATGTTTTTGAAAATCAAAGATAAAACATTAGAAAGGGATTCTCAATTGTTTCAAAACTTTCCCACACCCCTATTGTGCTTTGTAGCATTTCTACCAGTCCTTATTATAAGATAAGATCAAGTATGATAATTAATTATAACAGAGACCAAACAAGGAATGTACAAAAAACTCATAATAAAGCCAAGTTAGAAAGCTGTAGCCTGTAGGAAGTCTGTGCATGGATGTTATATACTCTATGTGCAATGTTTCTACTTCATTTAAATGTAAATTAATGTAAACTCCTTGTCGTTAAGGTCAAACCTGCAGACAGGACACCCTGATGTGTCGCAGGATCAATCGTGAGATGATCAACAAGGTAGGAAAAAAATAAACACAACACAAATTGATGCTTATTTTTTTTACAAACTTCTCCCAAACCTTTGCTTTTAAATTTTCTACAGAAGTTCAAACATTATTGAAGGGGTGCTGCTGAGGGGTTAAATATGCTTTAGGTTTCAGAAATAGCACAACAACTTTGGAATTCCCAAATGCAGTTGTTAAGAAACCTAAAATCTGGCAAAAATGCATGTGAAATAAAGGATTAAATCATTATTAAGAACTCCTCCTGGTCATGTTAGGTTGTATTTAATCAGCAGCTCTTGTCAGCTACACAAGACTGAACAACACAGACCTGCTAATCACTGCTTTGGTAAATTGATTTTTAAAGCAATGTGAGACATCTAACAGAGTTTAAAATAAGCCTAATCATCTTTGGTGCACTGTTAAAGAAAATGCAAAATGATTAACTATTATTAAAACTACTGAATACACCATACATTAATGTACAGGGGGCATGCAACCTAACGTGACCCTTGTTTTCACTCTTGTTTCACTCATCTTAAAGCTGTTTTGTGAGCTGATTAAATGGTTTTGTCAGCCCCTTTCCTGCTATGTGATCATATTGCTGTAATATTTTCCACGCTATCTTTCTAAAAGCGGCTAGTTTTTCCTCATCGGGTCAAGTGCACACACTGCATAATGCAGAACAACTCCGCAGAGAGCCCAGAGTTGTGAACCCAATTTTGCAGACACCCTAATTTAAGGACAGGGAGACAACAACATGATTCTGTGGGACTTGTTCTGCTTGTTGTGGAGATTACTTTGGAGGCAGAGGGCATTGTGTGGAGATGATAGTCAGTGAGGAAAAAAAATAAAGTGTGGAGCAGAGCTGATCCCACTTTACGCTTTTAGGGTCAGTGGTCGAAATGGATGCCCTGCCTCGAGGCCTCTGTGACATGGATCAGGGGCCCGACGTATATCTGCTGATTACATCTCCTGAAGTGGAAAAAATGCAAATAATAAATGTATGAGCAACGTGCTTGTTTTTTTGCTTGATTAATTATGCCGTTTAATTCCAGATCCACCACGCCGCTCCACCGTATAATTTCCCAGTGGTCTTGGCTGTTTCTTCTCTCACATGCGCTCTCTCCTTTTTTTTTTTTTCTTCTCCTCATTGCAAAATGAATCATGGATCCAACCGTCTGTACCCGGGGGAGAGCGGCGAGCTGGCGAACGGGCTGACCAATCATGAGCATCCGAGGCAGACACACAGACGGAGGGAGCCTTTTGTTGTGTGCTGCAACCATCAAGTTACAACACAACTACCGTTTTGGCCCCGAAGAAAATTAAAAGATGGGAGAGTAAGGAGGCAAAATAACCAACTTCATGTGTGTTTATCAGTCTGTTTTCTCTCCTCTTTGCTCAGCTTATCCAATCACACTGGCCACTGTGTGTCTATCTGAGTGGGTGGCAGCGTCTCAGCACCATTCATAATGTCAGCTGGGACCATGGCCGCTCCTCTATATTCCCAGCCTGGCCAACCCTCTCTCAGCCTTCTGACAGTTCCAGGTTAGCCTCTCTCTCCTCTCTCCCCTGGCCCTCCTCTTCTCTCTCCTCAAGCTTTCCTCTCTAGCTCTCCCAGGGGCCCCACTGAGAATACTGCTCAGATCCAGGCCTCTGAGCCCCAAAGCCGGCCCTAATCCTCCGCATCGATCGCCCTGAGAATTTCCTCCCCAGCACAGCAGGCCCCGCTCCCCGGCACTCACACTCCTCGACCCTGAACAGCCAGCACTTCTCACTTAGAGAGAGAGAGAGAGAGAGAGAGAGAGAGAGAGAGAGAGAGTAGGGTCAGCCACATTACCTGTGTCTTCTCTTCTTGGTGTGATGTGCTGGTTGCTTATGGCAGACTGGGCGTCGCTCCTGAGCATGCTGTTGTTGTTGTTGCTTCTCCAAATTCAATTAGACTTGGCTGTGATTTTCTCGATGAGCATCTCTCAGCGTTTCAAACTGATCCGTCTATACAGTCTGTCTCTAACACGAGCTGCAGTCCTGAAACTGGCCTTGATCTCTTTGCCATTGTACTACTCTACTACAGTGGTTTACAACCAGGGGTACTTGTACACTAACTTTATTTTTCAGTTGGCTAAAGCAGTAGTTCTCAACCTGCACAGCACAAGAATGCTCGTGCTGTGGGCGTAAATAGTGACTGGGTGATTATCTGGTTAATGGCATAGATATTCACACCTTCTTAGAAATATAATGTGACTGTGATTATAGCCTACTTTATTCATTTGTCTATAAAAGCATTTATTTTTTAGCACAGCCAATTGTCAGGTGTTATTAAGGCATTATAAAACTGCTTGCGTTATGAGGAGGGGAAGCAACACTATTATTAAATACTCACCAGCCGCTTTATCATCTATGGCAGTAGTTCTCAACCTTTTTGAGTCGCGACCCCCAATTTAACATGCATGTTGTCCGCGACCCCCGCTCACTGAACAGAATCTCACGCGCACAGTTCAGATCCTACAAACTCAGATGATACGACAAATTTTGGACAAATAATGAAGCAGACAACAACTAAAACGTCCCTCTGTCTGTGCATTTATATATTTTTTTATATTTTATTGTTACAGAAAAGACACCAAATGACCCAAAAAAGAGTCAAATTGACCACAAAATTACAAAAAGACACAAAACGGCCCAAAAAAGAAACAAAATGACCAAAAAAGACACAAAATAACCCCAAAAAGACACAAAATGACAAGCTCTTAAACCAAACTCTTATGAGCTATTTTTGTTGTTATCATTATATTTGTCCAAACAAATATATCTTTAGTCGTACCAGGCATTAAAATGAACAATAAAGTGACGAAAACAAGGATAGTCTAATATTTTTTTTTGCATGACTGTAAATAAACGCTTAAAATAGTTAGCAAAAAGTCACGGATAAACAGTTGAAATCTAGTCAAAGTAATGGGTCCATGGTTGAAAAGGCTAACGTAATGGATAGATCGACGGACAATCAAAATTACCAAAAAAAAGACACAAAATGACCAAAAACCCCACAAAAAGACACAAATTGAGAAAAAACAACACAAAATGACCAAAGAGACACAAAACGGCCCAAAAAAGAAACAAAATGACCAAAAAAAGACACAAAATAACCCCAAAAAGACTCAAAATGACCAAAAAAAAAGACACAAAATGACAAGCTCTTAAACTAAACTCTTATGAGCTATTTTTGTTAGGCTAACGTAATGAATAGATCGACGGACAATCAATAGTGTCCAATAACATCCACCTTAAAATCAGTTATGGCTGGCGGTGTCATGGTTGAGCTTGTCTGACAGGGCTCTGGTGTAACGGCTGACTAAAAGGTTGTGAACCACTGCTCTTCTGCACTGCAAAAAAAGAAAAGTTGGTTGAACTCAAAATTTCAAGGCAACAAATTTCGATAAAATTTTAAGTTGGACAATCAAACTAAATATTTTAAGTTTTGTTTTTGAGTTTGCTCAACTGTAAGTTGTACTAACTTATAATTTTACATTGTAATAACTTTTAATCCTTACTTCTGCTAACTTCTGCAATGTGCTGAATTGGCACGATTGTAACGCCGCTATGAAATGTCAGCTAATGTTGCGACCACAATTTTGAGTTAGTATTAATACGCTAATGGCTACTCTTGCAGCTGTAACAAGCAGTGCCGCTAGCATCAGTTAGCCGCTAGCAACAGTTAGCCGCTAGCATCAGTTAGCCGCTAGCGTCAGTTAGCCGCTAGCATCAGTTAGCCGCTAGCTTTTGCTAATGACCGAATTTCACAATAAGAGTTATCAGAACTATTGTCCCTTGTTGTGAACCCCAACTTAAAGATATAAGTAACAACAACTCACCAACTTGTTTTTGAGCAGACAACTGGCTTCCTTTGTTGTGCTAACTTACATTATTGCCCTAAATGTCAATAATTTATATTTCCAAGTTTTACCAACTTAAATCACTGTTTTAGGCCAAAAAATACAAGTTGTCTTTTTTTGCAGTGTGTGTTGAATGCTGGATTAGTCTGAAATATAGAGTTCATTGTTGAAAACTCTGAAAAATCTAGTGCGCAGATCTCCCGGCTTAAGGATAGGCTGTATTTCCATCCATCATGCTGATGAAGATGGAGTAATGTAACTTGGTGTGTGCTACACAACTCTGCTGGAAGATGAGAAAGCATCATTACTAGAGTCCTCCAGGGAGAGCTCCCAACCAACAGTCTATCCTGTGTAACATACTTGTTCATAATTTATTTACGCGGCAAGCTTCCCCTGGACTCCGCTGTGTGTGTTTTACTGCAAGTGTGGAGGTATTTCGAGAGGTATTTTCCTCTCCTTCTGTCTGCTTGTGCAAAAAGACCAACAGGGCTCTGTAACCAGTGAAATAGCGGATGATTAAACCTCATACTTTATCAACACATTTGCTGTGTGGTCAACCCAATCATGAACAAGAGGAGGGAAAATCTGGAACATTTGGCCCCGAGAAAATGCTGCTCTGTGGACCAGTTAGAGCATCTCTGTCAATACTGGCATTTAAGAGCCAGTACAGATGGTAATGTATCAATACTCTGTTTAAACAGGGCTCCGAGCCACATTTCTAAATCAGCCCCAGAGATGTGTTTGGCAAAATCTGTTTCCAGTCATTTTGGGATAAATTTACAAATTTGGTTGACTTGCGGTTTGGTGGGTTGTCACAATACACTACGGATTCGTCTTTCATCTGCATTTGGATTTTACTGCGAGGGATAAATTCAATACTTATGAACCTTTTACTCCCTCTGCCCATCTTCCTCAGCCCCTCTATACTTTTCATTTATTAGCTTTTTTTCTACCTGAGCTGACCGCACACCCTTAGCCTTCACACACACACAATTTTTGCAGCTTTTTCCCCTCCATCTCCTCACTCCCAGCCCTCTATACTTCAGTGCGTCGCTCTTTCCTCTCCACCTCTCCTTCCCTGCCCTTTCCTCACGCCTGCTTCCTTCCTTCCCTCCCTCTCTCCTCCCGTTCTACCCTTGCTCTCCTCTTGTCCACCTCCCTCCCTCCTTCCCCTCCTTCTCTCCTTCTCTCCCCTCTTTCTCTTTATTAATTTATTGGGTTGTTATTCTCCTTGCCTGGCTCTGCTAATGAAGGCAGGATGCAGATGAGGGCGAAGGTCGTCTCCGTAGCGATCGACCCCACCGCCCCGCAGTATGGCACTCTGACTGGCACAGGTCAGTGGCAGCTGTCAATCAAAACACACACAGACATGCACATTCACATGCACGTGCACACATGCACTCTCACACACACACACACCATCACTAAAATATATTCTCACACAAAGATATGAGCGGTTTCAATTAACAATTCATAATTAGTCATATAAATTCAGATGCTTTGCAGCGAAAAACTTTGGCAGTCTCTTATTGTGGTTTTGGTTTATGACCCCTTATAATTAAACAGGCAGTAACATGCGACCCCTCATCATAGTCGGTCCATGTCTGTGAGATTGTGAGTAGCTTAAGCAGAGATATTTCCCTCTCAGATTTCTGTATTTTTATCATTTTTAGGGGCCGGAGGATGTAAAGCGGTCCAGAATTTAACAAGAGAGAAGTGGAAAAAAAAGTCAGAAAAATGAACTGAATTTTGAGTAGTTTATTAGCTAAACCTAGCTAGCCTCTATGTAGCCTGCCCTCTTTGATATGGGTGGACAGAGACACAGTGTGCTATAAAGGAATATATACTCAAAATAACACCAGAAAACTCCCAAACAACACTTTTCTAAGACATCACAATCTTCATGAAAGAAGAATTTATTGCAGGGTTAGTTTAAAAGACCGCAGTAGTATTAACTAATACATTAGTGACTGAATTATGCAAAGTTCTGTCGGTCCACATTTTTGACCTCATTTACACCTGGCATCAAAATGCCTCTTGTATCAAGATTATATCTAGATATGATGTAACCTGATTGCACTTAAACCTGTACTTTCATGTGGTCAAGCACTATTCTAACGCAATCTGATCACCCAAGATGCATTTTAATTAGCTGTAAATGGTGCAAGATCCAAACTGATATCTCAAAAACTATTGAATGGATTGCTAAGACATTTTTTTCAGACAATCATGGTGCCCAGAGAAGGTTTTGAAGCCTTGAGTTTGGCATTCTGGCCAATGCCATCTTGGTTTTTTGGTGCTAGAAGTGACCATATTTAACTATACTATAACAATCTGACTTCTTTATTTTTGTGGCCAGTGAAGTCGGTTTCTGCTGGACACTGGAAATAATTCAAGTCAAAGGCACTTAAGCATTGGCTTCACTTTTCAGGACTCCGCTGGTTCAGACTTTCAGGATGATTTGTAATCACTTTTTATTATTAATCACCATCAGTAAGATGAGAAACCTGCCAAACATTGAAGCTGCTAAATCATTGTGATCATGTTACCGTGCTTATGTTAGCATGTAGCTCAAAGCCTCACTGTACCTACACTGCAAAAAAAGAAAAGTTGGGTGAATTCAAAATTTCAAGGCAACAAACTTTGATAAAATTTTAAGTTGGACAATTAAACTAAATATTTTAAGTTTTGTTTTTGAGTTTGCTCAACTCTGAATTTCTCTGGCATGATTGTAACGCCGCTATGAATGTCAGCTAATGTTGTGACCACAATTTTGAGTTAGCATTGATACGCTAATGGCTACTCTTGTAGCTGTAACAAGCAGCACCGCTAGCATCAGTTAGCCACTTGCATCAGTTAGCCGCTAGCTTTCGCTAATGACCGAATTTCACAACAAAGAAATAAGAGTTATCAGAACTATTGTCCCTTGTTTTGAACCCCAACTTAAAGATATAAGTAACAACAACTCACCAACTTGTTTTTGAGCAGACAACTGGCTTCCTTTGTTGTGCTAACTTACATTATTGCCCTAAATGTCAGTAATTTATATTTCCAAGTTTTACCAAATTAAATCACTGTTTTAGGCCAAAAAATACAAGTTAGCTTTTTTTGCAGTGTATAGCCCCCCAGAGCTACTAAGCATGTCTTCTTTTTTTAAATCTTGTTAATCATATTGCAAACCTTTAGGGGGCCCTGACCCCGAAGGTGGGAGACCACTGGCATATAGAATATCAAATGTTTCTAAAATGAAACCCCCCCAACACATACACACACAAATATACTCTCAGACTGTTTTATTTGCGTGTCCGCAGGTTGAAGAATTAGAGCAAAGTGTCTAACCCCTGTCCCGTCCTTTATTGGCCTCGACATCGTGAAGACCTCTAGATTGCTCCTCTCCAAGTCCTGTATCCCAGTACTAACAACCTCTGCTCTTCATCACAGCATGTCAGGGTCTGTGTGTGTGTGTGTGTGTGTGTGTGTGTGTGTGGATGCACTCTGCATCCAGACATCCTGTATGCATGTCGATTCTGTTCATGGTTATTGTTGTGGGTTTATTTGTGTGCTCGGCCATGTTCTTGAGTGTGTTCACCTGTATCTGGACGACTGTGAATGTGCATGAACACACACACACACACACACACACACACACACACACACACACACACACACACACACATCTCTATTAGCAGTATAGTAGTGTTAACAGTGTTATGCCATGCGTGAACCTCCCCACCTTTCCCTCATATCTATGCAAAGCTGGGGTCCTGTCAATCAGTCACCTTGGTGACATAGAGCCCCACCTCCCCAATTAGAGCTGACAGGGCAGGATTAGGAGGGGGGCGGGCCCCCGCCGACCTGCCTACGTGTCAATCACGCGCCGGGCATCCACACGCCTGTTTACTGTCAGATCCCATCTCCGTCTGTCAGACTGCACGGCAACCGTCGCCCAGGGAGGAGAAGAGGAGGGTGTGGGTAGGCGGAGAGGGGGGAGGAGGAGATCTGATCAGAATTAACTATGCTTCTCCCCACAGACCGGCCGTGCTTTTAATTCATGAAAGGGATGAGAGGAAAGTGGGAAGAGAGAGAGAGTGATAGAGGGAGGAGAGCATTTAAAACCCAGAGCAGGGCCTTCTTTAGAAGTTTTCAGAGTGATGTTTCTTCTCTCCCTGACAATCACTTTTCTTCTCTCGCTGACTCTCCCTCCTGTCTCTCTCTCTCACTTTAGACTTCTTTCGAAGGTGTGATTCATGCCGCCTTAAAGCTGCTACGATTTATCAACAGCCTTCCCCTCTCTCTCTCTCTCTGAAGTTGTTATTTGACCCTGGTTTTTTAAAGTCGCACAAATATGTATTAGTGTTTTTTTGAGTTAGAGAGTTAAGGTCAATTTATTTAGTTCTGCACATGCTCATGCAAATTTGTGTCTCTGTTCCGGTTCGTGTCTGGGGATGAGGGTCCTGCCTACTCACCTACAGTATGTGAATACATAATGCTGTTAGGCTCCTCAGACTGTGTGCTTTAAAGCAGTGTCATGTGTGCCGAGTGTACACAATGCTAATGTGTGTGAGAGTGTGTGTTCTTGGCTCTGTAGTCCCTGGTGTGTGTGCATTTCTTCTGTTTTAGGGTCTCTGGTGGTGGCCTCACTTTGACCTTGGTGCCCTCACTCTAATCCTTTAGCAAATGAGGGCTGCATGGGGCTGCAGGGGGTGTTTGGGGTCCTGCGCTGAGCCCGATTTTTAGTATTAGAGGAGCAGAGTGAAGGTCGTGGGCTTGTGAGGGATGAAGAGGAGGGATTCAATAGGTTGCACTGGAAGAAAAGGGAAGGTTATTATCAGCATTGTTTGGGCCACCGGTGACCATATGGGATCTGTCGTTACCTCCAGAGGTTATGTTTTATTTGTCCCAGAATGTTTGTTTGTTTTTATGCCTCTGCAACATCGAGTCACTATGTTTTCTGATCGTCCGTCCTACGTATGAAAGTCTGTCCCAACCAAGGTTATTATAGTTAACGAAAACTAACGAAATAACGAAAACTAGAATTGAAAAAAGATTTTCGTTAACTGAAATAAAAATAAAAACTAGAGTTTTTAAAAAAACCATAACTAACTGAAACTGTATTGCGTGGTTACAAAACTAACTAAAACTAACTAAAATTATAGTGAAAATGTCCTTAGTTTTCGTTTTTTCATTCATAATTCAGTGTTTCTATTTGAACATGCAACACATGGTAAATGTGTTTACTGAGACTGGGATGTCTACACTCGAAACAAAATTCAAAACACCCAGAACTGTAAGAGTTAATAACCTTATTGGGGCTGAGATGGATAAACCAAAGGAAATAAAGGCAAAATTTATTATGACCTCTTTGAATCTGGCACCCAACATATAGCCCATTACAAAAAAAAACTAAAACTAACACTAAAACTAATAAAAACTAAACTAAAACTAAGCATTTTAAAAAAATAAAAGCTAAACTAAAACTAGAAAACTCACTCTAAAAACTAACTAAAACTAACTGAATTTGAAAACAAAAATTCACAACGAAATTAAAACTAAAACTAATGAAAAATCCAAAACTATTATAACATTGGTCCCAACTTGTGAATGTGAAAAAAACGAAAATCTTGATGGAATTTCTTCAAATTTAGCACAAACCTCCACTGGACTTTAGGGTGAACGGATTCGATTTCATTAGTTAAATTCCAAGGTCACTGTCACCTCACAAAACATGTTTTTGGCCATAACTTAATAACACATATGCCTATTATGACAAAATATCCCAGAAATGGGATAAAAGGATGAAGGAAAGACATTTTATATAGAAAAAGGTCAAAGGTCAACTAACCTATGACATTATAATGTTGCGCAAATCAGTTGAGATCTTCTGTGCAGCGTGGTTGAAGATGTGTGTGAAGCATCCACATTTTACAATTTGTAGCTTCTTTTTAGGATCATCTATAATGTACAGCTGCATCTCAATACATTAGAATATGATGGAAAAGTCCATTTCCACTAGTTCAAGTCAAATAGCCCCAACCAAGTATAGAGTGCATATAGATGGACTTACTTTTCAGAGGCCAACATTTCCATATTAAACATACTTTTTAAAATTGGTCTTTTGTAATATTAAAATATTTTGAGACACTGAATTTAAGGGCTTCATTAAGTGTAAGCCATAATCATTATAATTAGAGGAAATTAAATTAATGAAGACTTGAAATGTTTTTTTTCTGTGTGTAATGGACCTATATAATGTGTTATCTCCACTTTTTGAATTGAATTACTGACATAAATACACTTTTCTATTATATTAGAATTTATTGAGATGCACCTGTATATATAGCATCCGTCTGTATAGACATGCATGCAAACTGCATGTCTGGTTGACGGAGGCATGTGACCCTGAGGTGGATATTCTAGTCTTCGTGAGCAGAATTAAAATCTACCTTATATATTTCAGTGACAGTGGTAGAATGTTAGACTGTAATCCAAAAAGGTTTTATTGTTTTGGTTTTGTAGATAGCTCCACTATGTGGCCACCTTTAACTTCTCTTTCATTCCTCGTTTCAAGACAAATGTTGAACCCACCAAACCCACTTTGGCTTGAACAGAACGCTTTACATTAACTTGGCATAATTAATTGTTTAACATTCTCGTTCAGAATTGAGGGACAGCAGAAACAAGCTGTACACACAATACTGACATGTTGTCACTTGAGCTGAAATGATGAATTTCTTAGAAAACAGATAAGAGGAGTTATATATTATTTACACATCCAGCAGTTACAGAGCAACGTTATCATTCATTTCACCTCTTTCAAACGTTTTAACAATCTTATTTGATACATTATGATCAAAATATTCTACATTACCGCTTTAAAGAAAAGACATATATCAGAATGACTAATTGAGTTCAGATCTGCACATTCAAATAATTTTCTGTTATTAAAATAAAATATTTAGAGCATTTTTGTGCAGCCTTGGCAGAGGTATGAGCTCCCTGCGTTTCTGTATTTCTTCCTTCAGCATTCTCTCTTGAATTTATCTTTTTGCATTTTTTCCTACATGATTGTCAAGGTGAATTAATCAATGTCAGTTTATTTTGAATCAACAGTTTGTCAGCCAGCATGCAACATGCAGCTGACAGGTATACATGTACCATGTCATTTCTGCTGATAGCTGTATGTTCCCAGTATTTGTTGGTACCAGGCAAATGTGGGTTGAACATGTGAGTGTGTGTGTGTGTGTGTGTGTGTGTGTGTGTGTGTTTGCATTAGAGATGCGTTGCAGGGATGTGTCTGAGACACAGCTCAGGTGTCTGTTGGTGTCTGTTGAACGACCTCGCTGCAGGGAACAGGCTATCAGGCTTAGAGGGAGGCTATCATGTTAATTACTTTACACACACCCCGCCAGCCAAGCGTAAAACACAACTGCTGAGCTCACACATACACACACACACACTCACACACACACTCACGCAGGCACCTTGGCACAAACACTGTTAAACTCACGCACATACACACACGATCAGCCGTCTTTCTTTCATTTTGTCGTTTTTCTGTCTTCCCACTCTTGCTGTTTGAAGGCCTTGGACATCAATTCCCTTTTGCTTTCAAGAAAGATTGTTTTATATTCTAATCAATTCAAGTCCGTCCTGTGAAATTAATTGACATTCATTCAATGATTTTAAATTCCTCCGAGACCGTTCTTTTGTTTCAGCCTGTCAGCGAGCTGCGAGTGAGATCGGGCTAAATGTTTTGTCATCTCACACTCCAGGGTAAGCTGCTCCAAAGCACGAGCCTGAGGTCAGCTTAACCTCCTCACAATCTCCTCTCTCGTCGTCTTTACCGCGCTGAAAGGCGGGGGGGAAACAATACAGATTCATGATCAGAAACCTGGCTGAAGCTCATTCTTCTGTGGCAGCCTTCATATGTCTCCTCAGGAGGGTTTTTTTCAGAATCATGTCAGTGGTTTTGAACGGCGAGTCCGGCGCTCTCAGGCCAGGAAAACAGAGGAGCGGTATTGGCTGGGGCAGGTTGATGCCTTTAGTTAAATGATGCTGGCACGCAGAGGGATTGCTTTGGGAAGTTGTCATCCATCATGATTTTAGAATGACTCAAAGCAGCACTCTGCTTTTGGGGTTATGGTCTGGGATCCATGATTGATGTGAAGTGGATGTGTGTGTTGGAAGGAGGAGTAAAAAGAGAGACTGTGTGTATTTGTGCTAAGAAGTAGAGATAGGCTGGTAGCACGGATGGATTACTGGATGGACCTATCCAGGGGCCCAAAGTGTCGGGGCCTCCCCCTGGCCTTCACCTAAAAAATGACAGTCAAAGAGACGCGTAACAACCAGGAATAATGAAGGTGAAGAAACGATAAATGACTACAAAGAGACAAAAACAAAAACAAAAGAGATACAAAACAGCTGTAAAGAGACACAAAAAGGCCACACCAAAACTTTCAAGGACGAGGAAAAGAGGCAAAACAAAAACAAAGAGACACAAAATGACTACAGAGAGACACTGCAAAGAACTGCAAAGGGACACAAAATGACTACAAAACACAAGAGAGACACAGAGACAAAAAACAAGGAAGACACATAATGACTACAGAGAGACCACAAAAACTGCATCATTAATAGAGACACAAAACAACGACAGAAGTGACCACAAAGAGATACAATGTGACTACAAAGAAACACAAAATTATGACAAAAAGACACAAAATTCCTACAAAGAGACACAAAATTATGACAAAAAGACACAAAATTCCTACAAAGAGACACAAAATTATGACAAAAAGACACAAAATTCCTACAAAGAGACACAAAATTATGAAAAAGAGACACAAAATGCCTACAAAGAGATGCAAAAGGATTATAAAGAGATACAAAATGACAACAAAGGTGCAAAATGAGTGCAAAGAGACAGAAATGTCTACAAAGAGATGCAGAATGATGATGAAAAATGAATAAAAGACAAAACAAACTCATTACAAAGTGACTCAAAACAACTACAGAAGATACGAAAATTACCACAAAGACACTAATTACTAGAGAGGCACAAAACCAGAGAGATGCATTACAACTACAAAGAGACAAAATTATGACAAAAAGACACAAAATGCCTACAAAGAGACACAAAATTATGAAAAAGAGACACAAAATGCCTACAAAGAGACACAAAATTATGACAAAAAGACACAAAATTCCTACAAAGAGACACAAAATTATGAAAAAGAGACAAAATGCCTACAAAGAGACACAAAATTATGAAAAAGAGACACAAAATGACTACAAAGAGACACAAAATTATGACAAAAAGACACAAAATTCCTACAAAGAGACACAACATTATGAAAAAGAGACACAAAATGCCTACAAAGAGATGCAAAAGGATTATAAAGAGACACAAAATGCCTACAAAGGTGCAAAATGAGTACAAAGAGATGCAGAATGATTACAAAATGGAGGGAAAAATTAATAAAAGACAAAACAAAGTCATTACAAAGTGACTCAAAACAACTACAAAGAGACACAAAATGAAGCTAAACAACCATAAAGTCTGTGTGTTTTGCTCCTCTGCATGTCTGTGCTGCCTTAGTTAAAGTGTTCCTCTGGAGAAGTGTGTTTAATTCCCCCTCTGTTTTTTTATGTTTTGTTAAAGAAGTTGAAGGAAGCCCCACTGATTAAAGTAACTCTAAATCAGATAATAATGATCAGTGTAACATTTTGTGAATCCTACCATGTGGCAAAATGTCCATACTGATTTATCTTTGAAAGATTCCTCGCACGTCTTTACCCCATTTTGTACGTGAGCGCCCATGCGTGCGTCCCGTGTGTACGTTATTGTATTTCTTTAAGCTGAGGCATTTTGTCCATCTCTGCCTTTCTACCTCTTCCTTTTTCAGGTTCAAGTCTCACCTAAGTTAATTCTTCAATTAGCGTGATCCCGATATTCAGCAGAGATCATGAAGGGAGCCCTGCAAATCGATGTCCAATTAGCAAAGGCTCCCCGGCCCAGAGACGAGGGGGACGACCGCTTTGGTCACCTTTAGAGAGAAGGCGGTCGGGGTAAGGGGTCTGGAGTTAAAGGTAAAGGTTTAGAGAAGAAGAGATAAAAAAAAAAAAGCACGAAAGAGATGATGAAAAGTGGACGAGGAGAAAGCATTTGAGCTGTGTAAGTGGGTGGAGGTGAGGAGGGAGCACCGGGGTCTGAGGAGGTGGGGTGTAGATGTTAGATGCTCAATCAAGCTGTGTGAGGACAGTGTAATTAATCCATTGAAGATGTCTGATTGCAGATGACTTTGGGAATACCAGAGTGGTGGCTGGGCCTGGGGGAGGGCAGCAACAAGATGGATGCAGGGATGCGGGGAGTGGAAAAGCGGAAGGGCAAACAGAGGGAGAGAGTGAGATTAATTGAGACAAGAGAGATACAGTACCTTTTAAATGAGAAGGATGAGTTTCAGTGACAATGTAACAAAAAGAAAAAAAGGGGGGGGAAAGAAAGAATTGATCACGCCGGGGTCAGGTCGAAGCATCACTCACATCACAGCACTGTAGGGATAAAGACCTCACATGTATGTAAAGGAAGAATCACCCGGCTCGCTCACTCATCCCCGACTTTCTCGCTGCTAAAACACTCCCATACGAGACAAATGAGAGTCTATCCTGTTCTAATGCTAATATGCTTTTAAGGCACTATTAGCCCGCAGAGTTTTGCTTTTATTTAATGGACTATTCATTTGTTTGAATGCATTTTGTCTCGGTGGCTACACTACAGAGTTGGCTCGGCTTTAGCTCCGCTCCTCAACGGCACATGATTTACTTACCCACAGCTATTTGGAGGCTAAGCCTTTATAATCTAATTGAATTTGATAAAGCAGAGTAATCATCAGAGTATTATGGCGAGTACTCATCATACTGATATGGTAATTTTTGTTCTATCGTGATTGAATGTTTTCATTAAGGGTTTTCTTTTTAATTCATGTCTGAACGTGTTTCAAGCCGCATCCTTTTTGTTTTTGCGGCGCGCGCTCGATAGCGGAGCAAATGTTCATTGTTTTCTGCAAGAGAATGACAGTAAACTATGCCGGTTATTCACAAGGCGCTACCTTTCACGTGTGCAGGTAGAAAATGCTGACAAAAGTTGAATTCTCTAAGTGTTTGACTTCTTTCATGGCAGAGAACACAGACTGGATCTTGACAAGTCGAAAAGCACTTTTTCCTCTCTTGACTATTCGAGTCAAATGGGTGCACAAACCTGTACAAACAGTGCCGTCTTTAAGTAGTGGGACAGTGACACATTTCTGTTGTTTTGGCTCTCTATGGTTTTATTTTTTTGTCTGTTTATAGTTTCATTCTTATGTTGTGTCAGCCTGGTCTATGTCTGCATATTATTGTAAAGCATCCTGTGGCTTCTGCTCAGTGCAGACCTTGTTTTGTACTTACTTTCTTAGTCCAACATATTTGGCTTAAAATGAAGCTATTACTATCTTATCAGATGAATAGTGTCATGACATGTAGCCCCTTTTTATTATATATTGTTATAAATACTATATGTGGTGCCCAAGCCCATAGATCTCAGCAGACACCAGATCTTTATTGTAACCACTTTGTTTGTTTCAGTGCTTTCTGCAGGTGATTAATAGTGACTTTACAACATGATTTTAGTCTTGATTTTCCACTCGAAGATTGCAGACAAAAGCTCCAGATCAAATCTCTGCTCGCTCCTATGACTCATGATCACCATGTGTGAATTTTCAAAGACGTGATTTGAGTGATGCGTCTGTGTCGTAGATCTAGAGCTGACTGTGAGTCCTGTGGTGTGCAAACTGTTTCGGCAAGCAATAATAATGAGGACAATAGTAATTATAAACTTTTTTTATAGAGTGCTTTTCATACAGGAGATGAAGTTCAAAGTGCTTTACAGTTACCAACTAAAAAAGGGCAAATAGATCATACAAATTAGACAATAAAAAGACAGTAAATGATAAAACATATATGTGAAAGTTAAAAAAAAAAAAAAAAAAGACCATTCATGATAATAAAAATGTGAGAGTAGGTAAAAACAACAACAACAATGCCATTGATTAAAGTCAGGGTAAAGTAAAAGCAGACATACAACATAAAAGTTGAAAACAAGTTAGACCGTAAAACATTTTTTTCCCACTTCTGTGTTCAGGATATCTTAGGTGTGTCTAAAAAAAGCAATGGAGCGTCCTTAGCATAACTTCTATCCCTCTCTGGCTCCTTCCTGAGGACTTTAACCGACATCAGTTAGCCAAATAGTGATTTGTTCCTGTTTTCTAGGAAATGCACCAATGCTGGATGTCAGGATTACCCAAAAATTCATTCAAATTCAAGAGGTGGATTGTGTTTGTGGAGCTGAACCATAGACTGTATATAAATAATGGACGTAGTCACCGTGACGTCACCAGTTGGTTTGTGGCCCGTTGGAAGCCTCGAGTTCAGCGTTACACTCGTCGCCATCTTGTTTCCGATACAGGAAGCAGACCATATTTGGACTGTGGAGGAGGAGAGGGATCTGATCACTGACTACAGCCTCTCTACACCTCAACCTGACTGAGAGAAGCTGCTGCTAATTCATGTTAGCATTAACTGGAGCATTAACTGGGATGTTAGTTTTGGCTAGCAAAAAACAAAAACTAAATGTATCTTTCTTACCTCAGAAAACTGAGCAGCGACTCCTTGGAGTGTCTGTTAGTCCAACCAAACACTGAACAAGACATTTTTACTGAACAAAACGTTCAAATAAACTGTCATTAAGTGAAAATACAGTGAAAGGGTCAAAGTTATGAGACCAAATCGGTAAACGTCCTCTTTTCTATCTATATAACGTTATATATAACTTTATTGACACGTTGCCGTGGATACGCATTGCTCTGCTTCTCTCCTGGTGACGGCTCGCCTTGTTAGTGACCTGTCAATCAAAGGTAGCCCCGCCCCAAATCATACAATTCTTTATCTTCTATTTTCTTCTAAATGGGGCCATTATTAGAACTATTGACATCAAATTGTCTTGAAGATCATTTTTAACTAGCGATTGAGACCATAGTGTTGTCCTGAAAAATTTCTGAGGTAATAAATCAAGTGAGAAGTTTTCAAATTTTGTATTGAAATGAATGGACCCAAATACTTCTGCATCCGCCGTCAGCATCCCCTGATGGAATTTTTGAAAGAATGCAACTTAAAGCACTTCCTGGTTTGGAGGTTGCCGCCTGGTCAGACCCGAGATGAGAAATATTCATAAAATTAAATAAGTAGGTTTTCAGCTGTCATTTTAAAAATGTTGACAACAACATTTAGCAATATGGTGATGATCTAAAGCAATCCAGAGCACAACATACCATCATAACATCTTGAAAAGTCATTGCAATGTTTTTTTTTAATCATTTCAGCCCATATCTCCCCAACCTTTCTCTTCTACATATTTTTTTGTAGGAGAGAAAGTTTGCACGGTTTTTCACTGCGAATCAGCACACAAGCAACTTGGAGTGCTAGATCTTGCAGAGATCCATTTTTTGGAGTCTCAAACTAGACTCTTCTCCCTGGTAGTTTCCCGACGGTGGAACAAACTTCCAAACTCCAATCCAATCTGCTGAGTCCCTCACAGTCTTTAAGAAGAAACTAGAGACCCAGCTCTTTACTGAACACCTTCACACATAAACTACACAGAAAACAAAAACAAACAAACAAAAACACAAAACAAACAACAAGCACTGTTTTCACTGTCTTTATGCATTACCTTATAGCACTTATGTCCAAATGGACTCAGACTGAGGCTACGTTTACACGAGGACGCTTGCGGGTAAAAACGACAAAATATTTTATCGGAAGTGCCTTTCGTTTAGACGGTGACGGCATTTTTGGGGCTTAAAAACGCAAAAATCTGAAACCACCTTTCAAAGTGGAAAAGTTAAATCCTCTCCTCCGTAGCGTGTCGTCTACACTGACAAGACACAAAACTCTGATCTGATCTGCTCACGTCACGTATGTGTTTACGTCACATACATGCTCCAGTAAAGGAAAATAAACAAACGTGGGATTATTTCCATGGTGGGACCTTCAAGCTGCTCTGGCAGCTCTAATAAACTTACAGGAGTCTTTCCACCAAATGTCCAGGATATGTACAGATAGTATTAGTGAACAGAGAAGGATCTGGAATTACCTCCATCACATTCTGGATGCAGCAATTCGTCTGAGGCGAGCCAGACGGCTGTGAACGAGACCTGGGAGATCTAGTGATGGAGGAGAACTTTGTGGAAGGAGTAGCTGATGAAAATGTGTGGCGTGAAAACTTCTGCATGCCCAAAGATGCTCTTATCGCTTTAAGTGATGCCGCCTGGAATGTATACATCCAATTTGACACACTTTTGCGTCACCGTATGCACACAGATTTCCTCCTGAAAATGCTCGTCTAAACAAGGAATAAAAAGTGAAGACGCGACGCCACTTTTGCGTCTTCTGTTCAGACCGTCCTCGTGTAAACGTAGCCTTAAACTGTGGCACTTACTCAAATGTATGTCCCTTTGAATAAAAGCGTCTGCTAAATGACATTGTATAATTGTAGAGAAAGGAGCTCCTATCTTTCCCGTATCACTGCTCGTGTTTTGTATGTTTTGTTGACTAAACATTGTCTGGGGACTAGACGGTCTTGTCAGGGATTCCTCCAAGTGAAATATCTTGTAATGTATGAAATAACAACAACTTCACGTTTGCAAGAAAGAGAGTCTTGTGATGTGATCAGTCCAGCAGTGTGTAGATGCCATAACTGGGCGAGTCAATAATATTCTACTGTTTGCCCCGCAGACTTCTTGTCCTGCTGTATAAAACGATTGCTACTGTGTTCACCTAATATGGAAACACCCTGGAACACCCTTGCAAGCTAAAAGCTGAAGGTCAACACATTTCAAATCCATTTCTGAGCACAAAACCTAAACAGTGCAATCAGTGTCCTGCTTCTTCTGGACTCCACGGTGCATTTGTCCATTTGCTGGCTTCTTCTAATAAAGATAAGCTAGTAAATAATTCTTCCTTAGATCATTGTACAGTCTGAGAAAAGAAGATGCATGTTTTGGTTTGGCTGCGCTCTTCCATTTTCCTTCTTGTATTCATTTGCAGAAGGAATTACACTTAATAATTAATGCAAAAATGCAACCATTAATACATTCAATGAATAATTGAAAATGAACATGATACTATTTAATGGATTGCTTTTTATGTATCTGGATGCGTGGAGTGGTCAAGGCTTGTGTTTATTAACATCGCCATGGCAACAAAGAGGGAATGTGGCCCCCCTGCCCTTGGCTGACATCCTGCAACACTGACCATATTTACACTCGTGTGAGTCAAAGGCACTGCTGTAGAAATTAATTTTACATTCAGATTAAGCCTCACAATTTGTCTTTATTGCATTCACCATTTTAATGGAATGATCTAATGAGGTGATTATAACAGAAATCTAAAACATTGTTTTAGCAAATGGGTTTCAGGAGTGTTTGACGGCAGCAACTGTGTGCACAAAAGCCTGTTTTTGCATGCGTGAATATGTATTTATTTGCCGTTTGTCTGCCATTATTGGGGGATAAATCCAGTTTTATAAGTGCACACACCTGCCAACATCGTGATACACTACGTAGCTTCATGACTCACTTCTGGCAGCCATGACTGGAGCCTGCATGATTCCTAGGGGAGACTGTGAGGGGGCACACAAGGTCTTGAATGAAAATAATGTGAAGAGAAAAAGAGGCAAAATAGAAATTAGTGGAGAGAAAGATAAACAGAGAGATGACAGTCTGAGATAGAGTGATAGGGAGATACAGGAAGACTGCAGAGAAAATTGTCCAGAGTGTAGAAAAACAGTGACAGGCAGTGGCAGAGTGGAGGGAGAAATGTAACAGACAGACTCAGGGAGAGCGAGGGAGAGAGAGACAGGCAGAGACAGACAGAGCGAGAGATAGACAGTGACAGAGGGAGAGATAGACGAGCTGTGTGAGGATGCAGAGAGTGTCCCCCTCTCTCGGCTGCTGCCAGAGGCAAACAGACAGCCTCTCTGCTGGTGGAATGCTAATGCAACAAGCTGCTCCTCTCTTGTCTTCCCTCCCTTCTTTACCTTTCTTCTTCTTTAACTCTCCTTTGTGCAGAAAGTTTAGAGACTATAGACACAAGCATAGACTTTTATAATGGAGACCCCGGTGCTTTTATATTATTTGCACTTTGCAGATCTGTCCGTGCATGTTAGTTCTTCAAATTGAGCGCAGTGAGTGAGAAAATAATTATTTTAATGGAAGATTAGTCGTGTGTGTGCGTGTGTTTATGTCAAGGGGAATCTCAGATTAGTTATTATTTGACCTCTCTCCTACCCCCCACCCCCCGCCCCCCAAGTCTTATTCTGACATCATGTTTGTCTGCAGCTCAGTAGCCATGGCTACCGCGGTGTCAGTGGGGGGTCGCCATGTCAGGGGCCAATAGCAGGTCAGGCAGTCAACCTTTCTCTGTCTGTGTCACAGTCGGCTGACCTCTGACCCCCAGCCCAAACGAGAGACACAAAGCAGTTGTTCGGGGGACGATAAATGTCTCCTGGCTTTATCGTGCAGGCAGGTTGTTAACTTCCATCATTTGAGACATTCACAGCGCATCACGCGGAGAAACGCCCCGGTTATTTTTCCTCTTGAACTCCATCACATTTTCCTGCCGTGGCGACAGTCATCAGTTCTAAACTTCAGGCAGGACATAACCTTGAGTGGAGCAAGCCGGCTGAGCCTGTCTCCCACCCCCCCTCCGCCCAGTCTGTCTGTCTGTCTGTCTGTCTGTCTGTCTGCACGGAGATGGCAGCTTCTGAGAAATGGTGGCACACTCTGAAGTGTGATCCATTTAGATAGTGGCGAGGTTCTCTCCCTGCATGCGCACATGCACACTTACGCTAAACACACACCACGCCACAAACAAACACGACTGCGCCCGCTAACACACAAACCAACGCGCACGCGGACACAAAGAAACAGAAACAGATCTCTCTTCTCTCCACACACACACACACACACACACACACACATACACACACACACGGCAGTCTCTTGACATACACTTGCTTGGTTGACAAGTCATCTTAGATAAGCTTGAGTGACAGGTAGGGAGTGTTGACTACTAGTGTGTGTAGAACGCTTTGCTAGATATCGCCGCCTTATGATTATTGTATTATACAGTATTTACTTAATCAGATTTGTATTATTTCTTTGAAAATAAGAGGAATCCATTTCTAACAGATGCAGGGCAGATTATTTTCTTCCATTTTCCCGTAATGTTCATCTTGTATCTTTCTTTCTTAACACGCTGCCTCCCTCTGTTTCATTTTGGTTGTTAATTTCCCTGCCACCTTTTTCTATCTCTGCTCAAACATATTGCACTGCCTCCGTCATCTAGAGAGAATCTTGTCACTTTTTTGGCAGCAGATGTATGTTCAAGCTATATTTTGAGGATTCAGGCCTTGTATGCCCGCTCGCTTACACTCCCTCCCTCCACTGCCTCTATATCCCCAGGCCTCCCCGTGCTCCATTCCTCTATTTTCTTATCTACTTTCTTCTCCTACTTGCTCCTCTATGTCATTGCCAAATCTCTCCTGTCTGCTCTTCTCTGTCTTCTCCTCTCCCTCCCTCCTACCTCTCTCTGTTTCTTTTACACACCCTCTTCTCTCTCTATCAGTCTCTCTATTCTGTGACTGCTCTGGCTGGTCCCCCTGTGGCACACCGTGTCGTGTCCCTAATTTATTTATAATTAGTGCTCTTTGTCGGGATGCGCGGGGAATGTTAAAGTACACGCCACCTCGCTCTGGGTACAAATGGGCTGGTGTTCCTCCATCCTCTCCGCCCGCCCCAACTGCCCAACCGACACAGCCACTGGGATGGACAGACCTTACATCCCAAAGCCAGGCTCTTAAATTTATAACGACTCCTAAGAGAAGAAGGCTGTGCACTGCAAGAAATCTCCATCTTATCAAGTCTGTAACGGTGTCCTAAAACACTTATTTTGTCAGAACAAAAGGTGCATATCATCTTGTAATGAATTTTATAATAATATTCTTGAAGTGAGCGTCTGTATCAAGGAAGGGGAGGGCAGTTTTCTGCAAAGAAAAATTGCTTCTTGATTGTGGAAAACAGTGGAAATGAAGTAAAAAAGACCCTCCTATTTGCAGATGTTTTCACCTGTTTTAAGAAACGAAGCTTTAAGACCAAAATGACTTCATAATAAGGTGAGTTTACGCCTCGACTGACACCTGCTGAGATACAGATACACATTGTCAGTGCGCTCACCTGTGCAACGCCTGAATGCAAAACAGAATAACAAGATGGGACAACATGTAATCTGAAAGTGTAATTTATTAAACATCCTGTTGAATTTTAATGGCCATCACTTGTAAAGTTGAGTTGTTTTGGGGGTTTGAGCTGCGGAAAAAAAACGCTATTTTTTTTATCACACCACATTAACGTCAGCACTGTCTTTACACATAACGTACATGACCAGGAATGACGGCGCTGACAGGACTCGCTGAGTGTGTGTGTGATCAGCCAGGAAGAGCTTTTGTCCTTGGGCTGAGAGGGCACCTGGCTCCTCTTTCCCGTCCTTGTGATCTCTCTGTTCCCCCTCTCTCGTGCCGCTCTATCCCTTCCCTATCTGTCTCTTCCTCTCTTCTCTCAGCTCCGATCCCTTCATCCCCCCATCTCGCGCTCTCCCTCTCCTCTGCCCAAGGCGATGCCGTCCTGCAGGCTTTGATCAGGGGGCCAGGGAGGAGAGAGGAAGTGGGTCAGAAAGTTGTGCTGGAGACTGCAGGAGAACAAGGCTGGAATATCGAGTAGGTGAGGCTGGGAGAGGGAGAGAGGGAGAGATGGGGGTAATCTAGTGAGAAAGTGATAGAGTGAGAGAGGGTGAGATAGTAGGGGGAAAGAAGAGGGAGGGAGTAGGTAAAGACGGAGGGTGGGGGGGGTGAAATGGGGCAACCGTGAGAGGAAGAGGAGGGGGGAGGAGGAGGGGGGGGGGGGGCTGCCTGAACTAAAAGAGTAGAAGGAGATAAAAAGAAAATGAAGAGAGCAACAGGAGGAGATAGAGGAGAAGGACGTGGGAAAGGAGAGGTGTCTTCATTTACTGAGAGGAAAAAAAGACAACACATTTGTCTTGAACGTGATGCTCAGCATTTAAACAGCAGGTTGGAGGATAAGGCCCTGTTTTAACTAATCTACACAGTGCAGGACAGATAGTTCAGCTCGTGTGTGTGTGTGTGTGTGTGTTTGCTTCGGCCTGTCTGCGTGTGTGTGTGTATGCCGGCAGTATAGCGCTCGACTGTGGCTCTTTGTTTTTTTTTTTAAAGATCATTAAGATGCATGCTTTATTAATATTCAGATCAAACCATTAATATTCACAGAGTGTTTCTGCTCTCCTTGTGTCGTCAGCTCACCTGGGACTGGGGAGGGCAGTGGGGGGGGAGAATGGAGGAGCAAGGTGGGGGGAGATCTATGGGAGGACGGGAGGGGGGCAAAAGATGGAGTGATTTAGTGGGACTTGTGGAGATGAGGGGAGCAGGAGGTACAGTTGAGGTGGTGGAGGTCCTGTGAGGGGTCGGGTGTATTGTGATGGACAATCTGGCCGTGCAGGGCTGCGGGGCGGGGGGGGCGGTGGGGGGGGGCGCGGAGGGGGGGAGGCTGGGGTGTTTTGGGGGTCCACCGCTGGGACTGTGAGGTGAGAGGGGTGAGGGATTTTAGGGGGAAGCAGGGAAGCAGAGGGGGTTTGGTTCTGGAGTAATTGGGCCAATGGGAGACTCACCATAAACACACACACACACACACACACACACACACACACACACACACACACACACACACACACACACACAGATTACAACAATACAAAAACACACATGTTTATAAGCACTATCAAGCACACACATACAGATTTATATTCACAGAGTCAGGTAAATATATATTTGTTTTTATATGCTTTGATTTCTACCCACATGAAATTATTAATGTACACAAACACTAATTACACACACACACACACACACACACACACACACACACACACACACACACACACACACACACATATACTTAATATACTCTCATTTTGGGCTGCAACTAATGATTGGGGTTTTTTTCTGGTTAATTTGTCAATTACTTCCCCCCAGCCCAGTCGACAGAATAAATGTTGACATTGTACATTTCTTGTTATGATGTTAGCACCATGATCTGCTCAGCCACCGCCATGTTGAGAGCCATGTGGAATCAATTATCGAAACAATATATGAATGTTTTGGTTAAACTAAAGATACTTAGTTTAGTTACGGAGGTTACATAAGGCGGGATGTTAGAATATTTCCTCTTTACGTATGGACAGGTATTTACAGTTTAAAGTCACACTTCACACAAATAAATACAATTGACATCTTTCACACGGGACACAAACAGGACCTGATCACCATTCTCCTGGGTGAAAATGTAGTGTCTGTTTGTTCCGTCCAACCTACCTGACCTTTTCCCTTCACATACTGTGACTCTTAAACTGCGTCACCAGCCCCGTGCTAGAACTTAAGGGTGGCGAAACCTTTTATATCAACATATCTGTGGTTTGCAGAAACAAACAATGCCAATGTATTTTTTCTGGCAACTGAGCGGCCTTTCCCAAAATCATCAGACTGTTTGGTCCAAAATATGTCGTAAGATTATGCACAAACAGTCTGAAACCTGAATATCAACATGGTCTCACAGGAATCCGTGAAATAGCCACGGATTTCGCTTAACTCAAAATCCGTGGAATAGCCACGGAATCGCTCAAATTTCCGTGAAACTGACACGGATTTCGCTACAATGCAAGTTAATGACAGTCATATCCCGTGGCTATTCCAACATACAAAGTGATTATGTACATTCACTGAGTGAATATTTAGAAAATAAAACATATATTTCTCGCTAGAAATGTGATCAAAATCCATTTTTATGTAGAAACTAAGTCAAAATATTGATTTTTTCCACTAAAAATGAGAGAACTGTCCGCCATGTTTTTTGTTCTGACCGCCGGAACCTTGAAAGTCACGTGACTTGGAACAAACCAATAGGAACAAATATCCATGGAATAGCCACGGGATATGACTGTCATTAACTTGCATTGTAGCAAAATTCGTGTCAGTTTCACGGAAATTTGAGCGATTCCGTGGCTATTCCACGGATTTTGAGTTAAGCGAAATCCGTGGCTATTTCACGGATTTCTGCGAGACCAGGTTCCTGAATAAATGTTATTATATTGTAATATATAAGTGATAAAAATACTTACATTTGAGATGATGCAACCACTGTAGTTTTACTTTAGTTTGATAAATGTTTTTATGACAGTTAATGGATTGTTGAAATTGTTGTCTGTTAATTTTCTGTTTATCTAATAAATTATCAACTCATTGTTTCAGCTCCACTCACATATGCACTTCATTGCTTCCTGTATGCATACATACGCACACACACACATACACACACAGACATGCACACACACATTGACACACACACAGAGCGCTCCAGTCAGCTACAGATACACTCAGGCATGCACAAAAGCAGACAGCAAATTAAAGTGGTAATTACTTTTAAGCCCAGAAAGGTGAAGGATTGTATGGCAGGGAGCAATGGGTCACTGTTGAATAGAGAATAGCGGAGCAGGCAGACAGTGTGAAAGGCAGATATGCATCTCAATGAAATATGGAGGAGCATACTCAACAAAAGGCGAAATGGCTCCTTAATGGCCACATGCCCTCAAAGAATTATTGTCTGATAGATTTGGAATATTATCTACTCTATGGCAGTTATCTTTAAACACCCTTTTATACTTATCATCTGTGTGAGCTGCTGAGGGGAAGGTGAAGAAAACGTTGCAATGCTAAATTTTCATAGTCTTAAATATACTACACTGACGGCTACAACACAGTGTTTTATCTCTTGACAGGAACGGATGTCAGATTAAAACAAATAATTTTTATTGTTGCAGAGATGACAGCATCATATCAATGCTATCAGTAGTAATTTAAGACACATATTATTTTAAACAGATTTGTATTTAAGTATATTGAATCAGTTTATCCTGTCTTTTACTTCCTGGTGCAGGTCAAGCTAAAACAACACTGGAGCCTACACTTAATGCATAATGCATCCTGATGGTGTCTGTTTGATGTAACACATACTTAACAGACTACTAAACAGATTTTTATGTCTAAAATTGGTAGACCATTCACTTTAAATTACCTCTGTGAACAACCCATTCGCCAAATAAAATGTTGGTATGGTGCATTCTTGCAAACCACAGATCGTTTAATCTAAATGTTTCTGAACCGCTCCAACTCTTTCTCATTTCCTACCCTTGACACACTGATATTTTGTCAGGACCTTATTTATACAGTCTAAGGTCAGGACCCATGCTATCACTTTTTGATGCACTGAGTCTCAATTTTAAACACACGGCCAAAAAACACCCTATTTAGTAAGGTTTAGGCAACTGAAAATACTTTGTTAGGTTTAGGAAAAGACCATGATTTGGGTTCAGTACGTCTGATACTTAGGTTTTACTTTCACTTCACTCTGGACACATACAGGACATGAAGTGCAGCCTCCTAAATGTCTGGTGGACCCCTTTTCCACCAAGGCGGTTCCAGGGCTGGTTCGGTGCACTGCAAAAAAAGTTGGCTAAACTCAAAATTTCAAGGCAACAAACTTCGATAAAATTTTAAGTTGGACAATTAAACTAAATATTTTAAGTTTCGTTTTTGCTCAACTCTGAATTCAGATTTTTGTCAACTCAACTGTAAGTTGTACTAACTTATAATTTTACATTGTATTAACTTTAAATCCTTACTTCTGCTAACTTCTGCAATGTGCTGAATTGGCACGATTGTAACGCCGCTATTAAATGTCAGCTAATGTTTTGACCACAATTTTGAGTTAGCATTGATACGCTAATGGCTACTCTTGTAGCTGTAACAAGCAGCGCCGCTAACATCAGTTAGCGGCTAGCATCAGTTAGCCGCTAGCTTTCGCTAATGACTGAATTTCACCGCTTTCCTGCATTTCACAACAAAGAAATAAGAGTTAGCAGAACTATTGTCCCTTGTTTTGAACCCCAACTTAAAGATATAAGTAACAACAACTCACCAACTTGTTTTTGAGCAGACAACTGGCTTCCTTTGTTGTGCTAACTTACATTATTGCCCTAAAGGTCAATAATTAATATTTCAAAGTTTTGCCAACTTAAATCACTGTTTTAGGCCAAAAAAATACAAGTTGGCTTTTTTGCAGTGTGCTGGTCCCTAATCTCAAACCAGTTCCTCGCTTTTGGATAGCCAAAAACCGGGTCTTGGTCAGGAAAACTGGTTCCAGAGTGGCACCGACTCTTTGCTGGTCTCAAACCACGAGACGCAGGCCAGGATTAGTGTGACGTGTATCATTAACTTTATTTTATTTGTTTAACTGCAATGTGATTGATATGGGCTAGCGTTAGACTACAACAAACATTAACATCTTGCCTTCAGTGTTAATTAGAACGTAATCAGTGCTCATAGTAATCAAGATAAGCAGCACAAATATGTTGTACCAGTCGTGTTTGGATGTCAATGTAGGCTCACAAAGCCACAAGCAACATTTGTAGAGAGACAATGTAGTCCACTAGCCTGGCTAACACCAGACTAATCACAAATGAGATTAGTCTGGCTACCAGCCGTTCATTTCTCCGTAGAGGAGGTGTGGTTTACGATCCTCCGGAGCCGTTTATTGGGCGCTTAGAATGTCTATCAAAGCGTCTGTAGGTAGCTCTTAGCCAATCAGATCAGTTATACCAGATGACGTATGTAGAGTGACAGAAATGGATGTTTGTTGTGTGTGTGTCTGTGAGAGAGTGTTGCTGCTGCTTTGCTTCTCCAGTTCTCGCTTTCTGCAAGATTATTTATTTTCACGCCTTATTCCCCCTCATGTCATTCAGCCACACACATCCACTGATTTTATGGTCAATAGACGAGCTGCTGGGGGTCTCTGGGGGCTCCGCTGTCCCCCGGCTCGTAGCGAGATCACCGGCGTTACGGTAGCGGGGCTAGTAGCTGGGCTAGTAGCTGGGCTAGTTGCGGGGCTAGTAGCGGCGCTAGTAGCGGGGCTAGTAGCAGGGCTAGTAGCGGTGCTAGTAGCGGCGCTAGTTGGTAGATTAGTAGATTAGACTTTTCCCAAATCCTGTTGGAAGCAAGGCTAAAACATCCTTTTTCGTGGTGAAACAGGAGTCTGCTGCAGCCATGTTGGATCCGTAAGAAAACTACAAAACTACAAGCTTCCATCTGTCGAGTAGTACGCGTCATCGTCTTACCGTCCCTCCCTGTTCTGTGATTGGATCCCTAAAACGGCTAAGAAACCTCCCTGGTTTCCAGACTGCCTGGAGGTTCGAAATGAAATTCGAGCGTACAAGGCAGTATGGGTATACCCAGACTAGTAGTCCACTGTTATTGCTATTTTGCCTGCAGAGAGCTGAGATGTACGCAGACGTATAAAGTGATGTAATGACGTGGATCTCAAGCCTTTGGAAAAGCAAACAGGTTCTGAGAAGGTTGGCAAGTTGAACCAACTGTGAACCAGCACCAGCACCAGAACTAGAACTAGAACTAGAACTAGGTCTGCGTTGGTCCAAAGGCCCACGTTTCCGCTCATTATACCACGTCAGCAGACATTCTGCTCTAGTATTGACAGGGATGGTTTCACTTTCGAGCCAGTTAAAAGCCATGTGCATCTCATACAGATGCTAAAGATGACAAACAGTTTCATATCAACATATCACACACACTGCCATCATTTGTTTCTGGAAACTAGGCTGCTGTGAGAATATATCAATTACTAGATGGCTATGAGGAACAAATCATCTCTTGATTATTCAACAGTTAGAATAATATTGGGGAAAATTGGCCGACTTAGACTTGACAATGAGATGAGATGATTTGATGAGAACGTTACTGTGTGTTGAATGTTGTCTAAAAAAAAACATCATTATCCACAAGAGGAAGGCTATCTTTTTATTTGTTAAATGTTGGCTGGTTTTTCTTCGTGTGGTCTGCAGATTCAGTTTACTGTTTGTTAAAATCACATATCAATATGTATATGTCTGATGTAGCCTGGTCTATTTTGGGAAGTATTTCAGCAGAGCAACTTAATTTTCATTCCCTGCACAAACACAGTGTGTTTTAGCTGTAAAGACTCACCGTGTTTACTTCCTACGGTAACCGAAAGCAGTCTCTGCTACTTGGAGGACAAATACTGTAGTAAATCTGAACAATCTTTAACATTTCACTCCCACATGTTTATTCCCCCTGACCTCAGCTTTAGGTGTTGATTGACATTCTCCAATGCTAGTCACCTATGTACAGTGAAAAAAGCTTTTCATTCATTTGACAGAAAAATCTGAACTCAAATTCCATTAGTCTTTAACCACAGCTCATGGTCCTGTGGTCTTGTCAGCTCAGACATTATTGTTGTATTCTGCAAGATTTGGACGGGAAAATGGCAGACATAGCACCAAAAGAATGCAAATATAGTGTATAATATAGGGAATGCTTTAAACCAGGTGTAATAAGTAAGAACATAATATACTAGTGTGCCACTGAGAGTGACTTGTACTTAACTTCCTTTTTTTTAACTTCCTGTTTTATACTAATTTAGAGTATCGGTAATGCTTTATATTAAGGTCCTTGTAATAACCATTAATTAACAAGTAATAAGGCCCTTGTAAGTCCTTACAAGATGCTTATTAACATTATTGTGTGTTTATAAGCTTCTATAAGTGTTAATAATGGCATTACAAACACCCATGACCCACCCATTATGTCTTTGCCATGCCTTTATTAATCTTATTTTGTTTGCTTATTGATATTAAAATATACTTTATTGCTCATCTATTATAAGTTAACTATAAGTTAACTATGCTTTTTGCAACTACCGGATCTAAAGCGAGAACAATGCCTTATTACTTGTTAATTAATGGTTATTAAGGACCTTATAATAAAGCGTTACCAGAGTATCTATACCAATACATTTGAGAAGGAAATATTGTCATTTTCTTCTGTACTTATTTGTCAATAGCTTGTCATATATAGATTAAGCTACTAAGCAGTAATTACAGTAGATGAAACGTCGGATTTGTAACTGGAGATCTTCAGTTTGAATCCCAGGACCGACAAATCAAGGACTGAAGTGCCCTTACTACTAGGGAAAATTTTATCAAGTTTCTTTGTTATTAAACACAAACTATTCTCCAACCAATCAGATCTATCCAGAGGCATGGGGGAAAAAAGAAAAGAAAAATAACACATTGTGTGCTAAAATCTACACAACATGTGTCAAAATGATATCAACACAACCATGTGTGTTGTTTTTTGACACATCTCTTTTTTCTGTGTACTTTTATTTTTAAGTATGTTTTGTTGGTACTACTTGCATGCTTTACATAAGATTTTAAATGGTGGTCTTGTAATAGAATGTTTGGTAACACTTTACAATAACCCTCATTTATAAATGGTAAACAGATAGTTTATTAATGTTTAATCATCATTTATAAACCATATATAGGCCATTTAGAATGGTAAATACATCATTTATTAATGTTTAACTAACTAAATTATTTTGAAATGACAAATGGATGGTATGTTAATGGTAACACTTTACAATAACCAACTAAGTGATGTTTATAGATGGTTTATTAACCATTTACAAAGTGCTATACATATTTAATCTTTAAATGGTTTCAACCAATTTCTTAAAGGTATATGAATCATTTCAGATTCATTAACATACTTAATATGGTGTTAAAAATGTTTATAATGAGTGCAACTAAACCTTTTAATAAACTTTTAATTTAATTTAATTGTTTGTTAATGGTAAAGTAACTATAAACTTACATTAATATAGCATCTATTTGCCATTTATAAATTATTTAGTTAGTTAAAGATTAATACATTATGCATTTACCATTCTAAATGGCCTATATACAGTTTATAAATGATGATTAAACATTCATAAATCTGTTTACCATTTATAAATGATGGTTATTGTAAAGTGTTACCGAATGTTTTCTGTGTTACTTTGTTGAAGTGAAGGTTCAGAGTATTTCTTCCATCACTTTTCTCTTTGAGCTGTTTCTGAAAAGGCAGTTTTCTGTCACTACATCGAACTGACCACAGCCGATAGCATGTGTAGACAGGCGGAGAAACAAGGCCAGACATGGGTGTGACTGTCTCGCTGACTGCAACAGTCGTCACACGCTATTCCACATGCATACACACACAAACACACACACACTGACTCAGGATTTTTTACTCTTATTTACCCACTCAATTCAATTACATCTCTCATCCATCAGGCCGGGTTAATTCTGCAGCCTGAGGTTGCAGTTTTTCTCACTTCCAGGAGCACCCTGATTTGTGACGGGAACACCTGTAATGCTGCTCCGCGAGGCAAGCCTCTGGTACTAAACTAAGCCTGTGAGGGCTCAAACGCACACTGACACACACACACTGACACACACACAGAGTCAGATATTCCCTGCAAGTCTCCTTCAAGGACGCCTGGGGAAGACTTGGAGGACAAAATCACACACTCCCTCTCCCAGTGTCTCAGACGCGCTGCACTTCTAATGCAGACAGAAAGCCTCCTCCAAAGAGACTCGGCACACACACACTCCATCCTGCACAGACACACACTTACACCAACACACACTTAAACACACAAATACCCTGAAAGGCCCTTCCACCTTCCCATCCATGTGAGAAAAGCAGGACGTTTTCTTTTTCTGTCTGTGTTGTTTCTCTTATTGTCGCTCTCTCCTTCTCTCAGCTGTTTCAAGCTGTTGAGTGTGTGTCTGTGTGTTTGTGTGTGTGTGTGTGTGAAGTGGAGGGGGGGGGGGGCTCACTGGGACTCTTTGACGACCTCATTCACTCCTTTCTCCCCCCCCGCCCCCCCTCGGCCGCACCATAGCTGACATGCCCAACAATGAGGCGGGAGGGTGGGAGTTGGACAAAAACCACTGAATGCGTCTTCATTTGCCTGAACTTTTCACACGTCTTTTTCCCTTTTGTTGCCCGCCGCCCGTTCACTACAGTGCAGCGAGACGCTCGGCCAGTTTCCGCTGGCAAGACAGCCAACCAAAGCAGCCCCCCCCCCTCCCCCCTCCCCCCTCCTTTTCCTCTGTCACCCCTCTCCCCTCCTTTCCACAATGTTAAGCCCATTTTTAGCTTGACATAATCTGAAATGGTACTTAAGTGAATTTATGTCTACCTCAGTGCATTAACTTCTGCTATTTCCTCCTTTATGTTGCTGTTTTTTTTTTTTTTTTTTTTGTAGTGGGTGCAGCAGCGACTGGAGGGAGCAGGAGGGAGGGAGAGATTTGAAACTCAGACCACGGAGTAGACAGCCTATCAGTATTCAGTAGAGAAAGTGAGTGATGGAGGGAGAGAGAGAGACGGAGAGAGAGAGAGAGAGAGAGAGAGAGAGAGAGAGAAAGGAGGAGGGGGTGATGTATCAATATTCTGAGTAGTGTTTGAGGGCAAGGGGAACGAACAGAGGAGAGGGGGGAGGAGGGGGAGATTGGTGGGAGAGAGAGTACTTGAGTGAGTCTCTGAGTGTGATTATTTGTTCACATATACGCTCTTGTGTGTGTGTGTGTGTGTGTGTGTGTGTGTGTACGCCGGTGTGTGCACATGTTGATTATAGGTTGTGCATACAGTACATACAGTCAGCAGAGGAATGTAACTAAATGAACCTGGTCTCACAGAAATCCGTGAAATAGCCACGGATTTCGCTTAACTCAAAATCCGTGGAATAGCCACGGAATCGCTCAAATTTCCGTGAAACTGACACGGATTTCGCTACAATGCAAGTTAATGACAGTCATATCCCGTGGCTATTGGTTTGTTCCAAGACACGTGACTTTCAAGGTCCTGGCGGTCAGAACAAAAAACATGGCGGACAGTTCTCTCATTTTTAGTGAAAAATCAATATTTTGACTTTGTTTCTGCATAAAAATGCATCACATTTCTAGCGAGAAATATATGTTTTATTTTCTAAATATTCACTCAGTGAATGTACATAATCACTTTGTGGTGAAGATCTCGCCAGAAAAATATGACTGTCATTAACTTGCATTGTAGCGAAATCCGTGTCAGTTTCACGGAAATTTGAGCGATTCCGTGGCTATTCCACGGATTTTGAGTTAAGCAAAATCCGTGGCTATTTCACGGATTTCTGTGAGACCAGGTTGAACTAAATGCACTGTACTCGAGTACAAATCTGAGCCACATTACTTGAGTATTTCCGTTCTGTGCTACTTTTTGTTTTTTATGTTCAGTATGTTGGACCATTCATTTCATGCTCCTGCCTCCATCACTTGGAGAAGCGAACATTTTTTTAATTTAATGTAAGAGCAGCATGCAGGAGATGTTGCCTCCGACAGACTCGTCTCATTATCAAATGTTTTCCCACAAAATTTCAGCCAAAGTTTTGCTTCATTTGAAATCAGGCTTCATTAAAGTCTGCAGCTCCATGTATTGATGTCAGAAGATGACTCAGGGTGCGTTCGTAAATAGGCCCAAACTGGACTGTTGGTAAAATCGCTGTGAGAATGTACCACAGTCTGATCAACAGAACGTATACACTCTGTCTGAGGAGACGCAGCAGAAGAGTGCTGAGCGCAGTGAATGTTTTAGTTCGTTAATTCATTCATAAATGGAATGCTCCATTTTTTTTTTTTTTAACTGCATCGCTCTCATTCTGGTGTAGAGCGTCAGAGTGGTTAATGTTTCAGATATGTTTGAAACAAGCAGTGGGAGGTTTTTATCAGTTGAAGTGTAGCTATGTTTACAATCGAGGCAACTTCTGTGTTTTGAAAAAGTAAAAATTATTGTTTTTGTCAATGAAGTCTTTGAGGAGGGCAGAGAAAACAGCTGCACTTCTTCCCACGTAAACAAGGTAAAGCTGTAAAAAGACTATAAATAGAGCATACATTTAACCCATAAGAACCCAGACCCAGTTATCCGTAAAAGAAAGTTATGGGGGATATATCACAGAACAAGTGAATCACGCAGAACATATTTATGGGTTTTTTTTTGTAATTTGGTGTCTTTTTTGGTGTCTTTTTTAAGTTATTTGGATTATTTGGTCATTTTGATACTGCCTCCAGTGGCCCCCAGGTAATTTGAGTTTGAGACCCCTGTGTCTTTTTTTTTAGTAATTTTGTGTCTTTTTTGTGTCTTTATTAAGTAATTTAGTTTTTTTCTGTCATTTTGTGTCTTTTTTGGTCATTTTGTGTCTCCTTTTTTAGTAATTTTTGCGTCTTTTTTGTGTCTTTTTTAAGTAATTTAGTTTTTTTCTGTCATTTTGTGTCCTTTTTTTTGTAATTGTGCGTCTTTTTTGGTCATTTTGTGTCTTTTTAATTCATTTTGTCTGTCTTTTTTGGTGTCTTTTTTAAGTAATTTAGTTTTCCTCTGTCATTTTGTGTCTTTTTTGGTCATTTTGTGTCTTTTTAAGTCATTTTGTCTGTCTTTTTTGGTGTCTTTCTTAAGTAATTTAGATTTTTTTGGTCATTTTGATACTGCCTCCAGTGGCCCCCAGGTAATTTGAGTTTGAGACCCCTGTCCTAGAATATTTAAAGTGTTTGTTACATGGGTGTCACTGTGGGTTCTTATGGGTTAAAGTGATTTAGATTTTTTTTTTTTTGGTGTCTATAAAACTGCTGCCCCCCCGTCCACAGCAGTACACTGCTTTGCTTCCTGCCTGCTTCTCCAAACTGGGGGCGTGCCAGCTGCGATCCACTGCAGGTAATACACTGAATATGGATAAGTACCTCAGACAACCCCACCTCCAATACATCCCAGTAGCTGTTGTGCCTAAATCTAAACAATCCTGAACAATGGTAGCGGCAGTGTCGGTTAATTTGGCTGGGTGAATTGTAATTTCCCATATTTATATGGATGAATAAATTGAACCTTGAACAGATCAGAAAAAGCTTGTCATGAATAACGGCTGTAACAGGTTTATAAGGCTGACTGACAAACGGTAGCAGACTTCCGATAGGGCCGTCAGACACGGGTCGTTTTGGAGGACAAAGACATATGTTGGGTTTCTCATTTAGTTTGGAGGACTTGTTGAACAAAAAACATGAACTTTTAGGAGTAAAACATTTTTTTTTGGTTACCGGTAGGTTTGTGCAAGTCTCCAGGAATTCATGTGAGTCAACGTGACGGCCTTCTAAGTGACAAAAACAAGTTTCTGTGTGTTTGCACGGGACAGGAGTCACAGTTTACAATACGTGTGGATGTGATGGAATCTCCCACTTGTTTCAGTCATCCCTCTCTCTCTCTCTCTCTCTCTCTCTCTCTCTCTCTCTCTTTTACTCCGGCTGCTAATCAGCATTTGAAAGGCAGCTTTGACAGTGAGAAAGAAAGTGAGGGGGGCACGGGGAGGTGGGGGTAAACGAAAGCATGAGACACAGCGAGTTAGGGAGCGAGAGCCAGAGAGAGACTGAGGCGAGGGGCTGTACAAGCATGCCTTTTATATTTACTAGTGACTGAGAGAGAGAGAGAGAGAGAGAGAGAGAGAGAGAGAGAGCAAGAGAGAGAGAGAGAGAGAGCGAGAGCAGCTGAAGGCAGAGACAACTGGTGTGCACGGCTTTCCCAAGAGGAAATGAAAAGAAAGAAGCTCAGCGAGGAGAGTGAATGAGTGAGCGGGAGAGAGGAAGGGTGGGAGGGAGCATGCCGGCTGGAGAGAGAGAGAGAGAAAGAGAGAGAGAGAGAGACGTAGTGAGGGAGAGAGAGCGAGGAAAGAGATTCTCACACTGGCTGTGTCCTAATCCGAGTCCATCTCCAAGAAGCAGCGGAGCAGAGTGTTGGTGAAGTGAGTCTGAGAGCCAAGGAGAGCTACATCAGCTAGCTCCACTCACACAAACACACACACTCTCTCTCTCTCTCTCACTCTCTTTCTCGCCCTTTCTCTCTCTCTCTGTCACACACACACACTTTTGTGCAACGGGAGTCTGCGATGTGTCCGGCTGCACGGCCGCGGCTTTTGTGAAAGTGAGGGGATTGACGCTGCCCCCGTCCCAGCCCCCTTCGGCTCACACACACAGTGTTTGTTTGCTGTGTTTAAGCTCGAGGTGCTGGTGGTGGAGGTGGTGTGGTGGGGGGGCAACGCCAGGGCAGAGCAGGGGCTCCGTAGAGAGGAGGAGGAGGAGGAGAAGAAGAAGAAGAGGAGGAGGAGGGAGACAAAGTGGATCAGATCAACAGCAGCAGACTGAACGCTGGAAATGCCCGTCAGGTGAGTAGATAATAGATCTAACAACTTATGGTCAACACACACACACACACACAGGCACATGCATGGGTGTACACACACTTTGTCGCTCGATTTACTCTCACACACACACTGGACACACACACATATGCACAGCGATAAAGTTGTCACCTTTATTTAGATATTTGCACAGTTTAAAGTGATGTCTCAGTCTATTTTCATATCTTTTTAATCTAGACGTTTTTTGTTGGAACTTGCTAAAATTGCACCTGGAGTAGTTTTTCTTTTCCTCTCAGATAAAATATGAGCATGTATGCAACGGTGTTAACTTTCTGCTGAGTCTAATTAATAACAGAACGGGAAAATTTCACAATCACGACATTTATTCAAGTAAATTGGCACGTTTTTAATTAGTAGAAAGTCATTTTTCTCGGGAAAAAAATATAAAATAAGGATAAAAGAATAAGTTTTGTTTTTAAACAGATCTTTGCTCTCCTTGCTGCGGTCTAGATATAATTACAGAAAATGATTTTTATCATGTAAACATACATTTATAATATAATATAAAAACATATTGATAACATTTGATTACAGTTAGATTAAATGTTTGCTCTTGCTTGAAAGCACCATTATTGCTTTTACACAAAGTTCTTGATAAAACATTTTCACTTGCTTTTTTAGATAAAAAGCCAAATAATTGGGTTTTTGTTCTGTGCTGAATGTGAGAATAATAATGGCCCGCCACTTTCTGATACATTTTGTGTGCATGTGTGTGTGTGTGTGTTTTTGCTTGTGGAGGAGTTTGAGATCTGGAGGCAGAGAGTGAGCGTCTCCGTGTCCGTCTCCACCTGCAGAGGCAGAATTGGTCACAGTTTACTGGCTTATCAGCATTCGGAGCCTTCAGGGTGTTTGCAGCAGGTGGTCCAAATAGACAGAATGACTGTGACAAACGCACTGTGTTCGCTGCTGCTGTAAAGTAAATAACAACATCAAACCATCACATAGTGATTTCAGCTTTCCAGGTTGTTGTTTTTTTCTTTTATAATTTGCAGTTACTGTGGTCGGACGCTTGTCACATGAAGTAAAAGTCAGAATAGTTGGAAAGGAAAAACGTGTGTGCTTACACGGGTGTGTGCAAATGTTAAAGTATGTGAATGATTTCCTAAAAGATTCCTTATTTGCGTGCATATGTCTTGTATTTTTCCATATGTAGGTTTTCAACGTTTATCCAAAAACCTGTGCCATAAATTCTGCTGCTGCAGCTCCATTTGCACACACACCTGCTTTAGATAGCAGGTGCTTTAGTTAATTTAAACCAAATAACTACCTGCACACTTTCAGGTGTCAAAGTGCCATCAGGTGTCCACCATTTATGTTATCCAGCAGAATAAGTAAGCAGTATTTTTAAAATCTTTTTCCAGCTTTTTTTACATTTCTACTTCTCTGACGGCTTCAATAAAAATCGCCAGCGACGCACGTATATGTAGCGGCACTGACACGAAAACAGGGTCAAACCGTGTCATCACATGTCCGCGGTACAGTTTATACCCCGGCCCACTGAGCCACTAAGCCTCTCCATCCGTTCCAGTTCTCACATGTGCAGGATGCTTTGGTCGTGACCCACGTTTAGGCCTTTTTATTAGACCCAGACGCTGAGTTTCTTCCTTGGCTTTTTGGGTTTAAGGAGCATGCCAGCAGCAGGCGACTGTGTGACAGACCATGACTTGGATTACTTTGTGAATAATGTCGGCAACAGACTGTCCCGTTTGAAGACGGCAGATGAAGCGATGAATTTACAGTAATAAAAGGGAGTTGGAGCTGTTGTTTTAAGCCACTTTTATTGTGCTGACCGTCAAAGATTAGCGCTGATGTATGGTTCTGATTATGTTGTGCGGTTAACATCTGGTTTCCTTTGCCAGTTTTTATGTTTTCATTTTGCATAAATGAAGTAGATAAATGAATATCAATAATATATAAATGCATCTTGGCTGTTAGATAGAAGCTGACAGTCACTTTTCATGACTTATTGACAAGTTCGCAGGTAGACAGACGCCTCACCTCTCCCTTCCTTCCTCTTTCTTTTCCTGTCTTGATATTTTTGTCTCTCTCTGTTGCTCTCTTACACACACACTAAGGTGGTCAGTGTCGGCTGTGTTGACAGACAGCCGCTCACACACGTCTTGCTCTCGCCGTGCGTGTGTGTGTGTGTGTGTGAGGAGCGTTGACAGACAGTGTGTGGGTCTGTGACAGAGGGTGTCAGCGCAGTGTCAGGGAGATGTGTTTAGTGTCACACTCTGCTGACCTGATCTCCGGTCGGACTGTCCACTCCGGCCCCGCTGTGGCTCCTTACATAACCCCCGCTGTCATTCACACGCCGGCCTGAAGGGATCCACCAGGCTGTGCACACACACACACACACACACACACACACACATGCACGCACGCTTAAACACACATGCAGTTACTTCGTGACGTGCACATGATGTATAGGCATCCACACTTTTCACATCAGGTGCAAAATCTTCCTCAAAATCGCTCTTTTATCTTTTTTCTTGTTCTCTAATGCATGCCGTGACATAAAGCAGAAGTTACATAAATTAACAATATATCGGGAAATATTCAAACAAAGCGTTCGAGCTCTGAGCAGTGAGTGGGAATATAGCATGAAGCCAGCGGGTATCCTGGATTCCCCAGTGTGCTGCAAGACACCTACACAACTTGTGCAACTCTTATCAAGAGTTTGACTCTGCTCTGAACTCTGACATTTGCACCATGCTAATTGATGTGTCTATATTAGTATGTGGACATCTCTGTGCTGGTGTGCAGATTGAGAGTGTGCTTTCAAGTCCTGCTATTCAGTAAACACATTGGTGTGTGTGTGTGTGTGTGTGTGTGTGTGTGTGTGTGTTGGAGAGAGTGTGTGACCCTGTGTGCTGTGCTTTGGCCTGTGGTTATTTGGAGGTCAGTGCTGATGTGGTCTCTGCCTGCGGGAGTGGATTTACCATCCTCTGCCTTATAGAGACCTGCATCCACTTAGCTGACTCTTCGAAAGTCAGAGGGAAAAGTTTCTGCCTTCTTTCTACCTTTTTCTGTTTGTTCACCAGTAACTTTTACAATTTTTTGGGAATGTTGCTTATGAATATCATCAGCATGTGATCACCATCGGCATTCCTGCAGCGAAAGTGCTCAAAATACGAAGCTTTTATTTCTGAGTTTCCTCTAAGTCCGGCTTCAGTCACCTTTAGCCCAGCCTTACATGGAGGTCGGGATATTTAACCCCTAGAATAGATTGCAGCGATTATTCTGAGCCAGGATTTTCTCTTTAAAGCAGATATGGATGGTTAACTTCATGCTGGACTGAACATTTTTATTTTATGCATTACTTTTTAGTGCTTTTTCAGTTTCCAAAGCTATCTAATTTGACATTTTGTCTACTTTTTTTATATAGAGACATTTTAGTTGCTCTGGTGAAGCATTTTTAATAATTTTATAATGCTATCATTGTTATTGTTCCTACATCTTTCCTATCTTTATGCCCTTTTAAATGGGACACTAACCCAGAATGTACAGTGTTACTTCTAGGTTAGAGCATTTAAGACGAATAAGAATAAGAATATTTTCTACAATCATACAATATAACACTTTATTCAAACTTGTAAGGCACTGAGGTTTCAGAACAGAAATATTCAGATTGGACAAGAAATATAAATAAGTAAAATACTGTTTAAACTGACCAAAGCAAAAAAAACAGTTGTGGGAAAGTCTGCAATCAAGCTATGAAATTTAAAAAATGCACATTGTCTATTCATTTTGACATACTTGTCTGTTTTATTTGGATTATTTTGTAGATCCCGAAGCAACAATTACGACAATGTTCCTCCTTTAAGCTCTAAATTGTTGCTGAAAATGGCAGTTTGTGGGATAAAGTCAGCATCCTTCTTCAAGTTATTCTACTTGTTGTGCTGCTTAAATCTTTTTCATTACTTTCACTATTGAGCGAGGAATGACATCCAGAATATTTGAGTAAAATCACTTGAGAGAAGCTGCGGTTTTTCTGGTAAATAGTGTAAATATATGGGATTCTGTGCGCTGATACTTTCAACTTCATATTTAATACGGCACAGGTGAAGTGGAGCATTTCTTTTGTGTGTACTCAGGCCGAGGTAGATGGTAATTATGACAGGCATGGATTGGATTCTGCGTAGCTCCTCGCCCGTGAGGAGTGGACATCAAAGCAACGCTCACCAAAGCCCTCTGTAATAAAAGAGGAGGAGGAGAAAGATATTGATTACAAGGGTGAACATTAGCAAATCTCTTTCTCTCTCCTTTTTTTCATCTATGTCTTCATCCGTCCTTCATTCCTCTCTCTCTCTCTCTTTCGCTTACCATCTGATTTGCCTCCCTCCGCCTCAACTTATGCTCTCTCCCTCCCCCATCTGCCCTCCATCCACCCCTCTCCCCCTCTCTAATCATTTATTTATCGCTGATCTCTTTATTCTGTATTCTTCCAGTTTAGGGGACGGTCCACACTGTGACTGTACGCCGCTGTTATCATGATTCCTTTACACCCTCGCCGAACCCTCCTCTTCCTCCTCATCACCGTGGAGATACCTGGGGGCGGGCGGGGTCACTCCGGTCCAATCTAACGCCGTATTGATTCCATTAGATAATTAATGACCCAGGCAGGGGCCAGGGAGGAGCAAAGAGGGGTTTGGAGAGATGGGGGGGGGGGTGATGATGATGATGGGAGAAGCGAGGGGGGTGGAGGAGGGAGCGGGGCGGGGGGGACGCCAAGGCCCTTGAGAGTTGGAGAGAACCTTGGGTTGGGAATGATCCAGAGTCCTCAAGGTCAACCGCAGCCGGCGCTCCGATACGGAAGCAGAATGCCGAGCGAGTCAGAATATGGAATACTGATAGAGAGCGAGGGGGGGGGGGAGATCTTCATGTCCAGCGGCTGTCGATTGATCAGCGGCTGAAAAATTGTACATTAAAAAGTCTTTTGACTTCCAAATCCTGAGGTCCAACCAGGGCCGTAATGCATGATAAGTAGTTTTCAGCCCTCCAACCAGAATACCAAACTTCATCTCCCCGGACGCTCCAGACACTCATTTACAACTACTCAACAACATGAAAGGCAAGATAGAAAACTAGCTACATCAAATATTCTGTTCATGTTATTTCCAACCATGTTTTCTACATCTTCCGTGATATTGAACGTTCTCTGTTTGATAAAATATTATTCACAAGAATATCTTACACCGCCGTTGTATGTGTACTCCACTTTTACCTTTAGTTAGTGATTTAGTTAACGGGTGGGGGTTGGAGGAGCAGCACAGACCTGTCTGAAGACTGGTTTCTGTCAAATTAAGTTGGAGTAAACATTGAAAAATGACCAGAATGAGTTAGGGTGTTATACATAGTTTTGATTTTAGGTGGAAGCTCATGCCAGCCTTGCTTTAGCTTTAATTCAATAGTGGACAATTAAGAGGTGACAGGAAACAAGGGGAGAGTTAGTGGGAGTTAAAAAAATACTTTTTCATTTAAGTATCGATACTTTAATACTTTTTCTATACCGTTTGTTTAAAATGTATGATATCCACCTTAAAAAGTATCAAAAATACCAAAGTAACTCTAAAAAAACAACAGATCTACAATCAGACTGTCAGCCCAGAGCTGCACAGACGAAACAATGGGAAGGAAAATCAACTGGTCCTCAACCTGTTTTTCAGTTGCACAAATCACACAGTTATGCAGTTATGCTTTCATTTTAATCCATGCAGCTGTCTGCACCAGTCTTTTTAAAATTTTCCTTTTAAAATACACAATAATCGAAAACTTCATGCTCAGTAAAAAGACAGCGAATAAATACATTCATCCGAGGCAGAGCAGCACTCTGACAGACTCTCTCTTCACTTTTGTTCAGCAGCTGGAAACAAGACACTGGAACTTCTTTGGTCTTGATGAGCTGTGGCATGTATTCATACTGTTACCTTCCACACTGCTCAGAAAGTTTGGCCGCTCCCTTTTTGCTTGACCAAAATTCATCAAATTTGCGGACAAGACAATCAGATATAGTCACTTGCTTCTGTGTGATGCTGACCTAACATTTGCAGTCCAGACATGGGGAAAAACTGCAGCTTGCATGTTGGTGAAAAAGGCAAGGTTGTGATCTTAAGTAAGGAAACACATGTATTTTTTTTTCAATGTATTTTTTCGCTTTATTAACTCAAAGGGAAACAATGTTTTCCCCCAAGGTCAAGTTCCTAAGTCTTTGTTGGATTCCTAATTTAACAAAAATCATATAAATCCTGATTTCTGGAACCAGAGTACCTTCCTCCTGTTGTCAGCTGCAGGTCCTGCTCTTCACCTTTGCATGATCGCAGTGTGCATGTCGTCTCCAGTGGGCTATGAGAGCTCCTCTGCCTCCACATTCACAGTCTTGGCCAGCCTCTCTATTGGGCCCCAGGGGTTGAGGAGATGAGGCATAAAACAACCATGTCTCTACCTAGGGGAGCTGGTGGCGAGGCAGCGGGGCTATTGTCTGTCTGCGTGCTGTTTGACTTAAATGTGTTCATTTGCCTGATGCCCCTGACTCCCTACAGGGAGGGGCGGCTCTGGGAGAGGAGGGGCACGCTAACGAACCTCTGACAGCTGGAGGCCCTAATTAAACGTCCCTGCTGAAAATAAACAGAGCGGGAGCCAAGCGAGCAGCCAGAGAAAAACGCACGGCAAACAGCGGCTGTGAGCGCTCGCCGCAGTGCCCTCCGCTCTGCTGCTGCTGAGACCGTGCCAAGAGAGCATGACTCTATAGGGTCGGGGTCTCAAACACACACTCAACGTACACACACACACACATGCACCACACTTATGAATATGTAGCACTGCAGCAACACATTGCGAACACCTGCGGTCACACTTGATACAGGTTGATCCCTACAGCTGTGGGCGCAGTATATTTTTACTCTCGGTGCTCTCAGAAGTCACACTTTTGCTTTTCTATATATTTCCCACTGTGCCATTACAGGAAAAGTCGACTCAGCTCTATTGAGCGGATTGTTTCACACTCTGTCTAGATGACACTTCTGACATTCAGCCTGTTGTGCTGCTAGCTAGCCGGAGCATTAGCAGTCAAAGTGGCGGGGTCCATTTGGGTGAGTGCATTAATGGGCCGCCCAACCTGCGACAAGGTTATGAGGTTGATTGAATAATTACTGTGGAGGCCCCTGTCCATTACGCCCCTGTGTCTGCCCAGATAGAGGGAGACGCAGAGAGAGATGGAGAGATAGTCCGAGACAGAAAGATGGAGGGAGAGATTAGATAAGCACAGATAGGGTCAATTAAGAGATAAACATTCAGGTATGGGATGGAAAAAGGCTGTGCATGTGTGTGTGAGTGTGTTTGTGAGGCAGAGAAAATTTGAGAGTAAATTGTTTCCTGCCTGTGTCTCCTCTTGATCTCTCCGCCCTACTGTACCCAGCCTAATTTGGCATGTAGTGCATTTATCCAGGTGAGATAGAGAAGGTGACAGAGGTGAAGTTGTTAGACAGAGGTGCGCTGCCCTCTCCTCGACCCTGTCTTCTTTTCACCAGACTCTCTGAAAAGAGGACTGTCAATGTTGCAGGCTGGAAGCTTGAGAGGGAAAAATATAGGTTTCCTATAGATGAATGACGCCGTAGCCTTAAACATAAGCCTTGGACTAAATATTCTGTCAATGAAAGGGCTCTGGGAAGAGGTTACACCTAGGGCTGGAATATTAACCATATTGATCAATATCTTAGACTTAAATTTACGTATATGGCAGTCAGTTTTAAAGTACGTTTTTGAATCCTATATCATACAACTTAAAATACCTACAACAACTATTTATATCGAACCACATATTTAACCATCCGAGTCCAGAAACTTGAATGATTCATGCTGGAATTAATCATGCATTGATGTATTTTTGCAATAATAGTTGTATTTATCTATGATAGTTAATTGTGATGCAGATTTTACTAAATACGTCGCCTAGTTCTCAATGAATGTTGTGCAAAATGTATTGCAGTATTGCTACTTTTTAGCCGACATTGCTCTAGGGATGGGAGTGACGGTCAGACTAAAGTTTCTGATCTCTTGCCATGAAATGTGGTGCAGATACATTCCCTGACTTCTCCTTCATCAGCTCCAAATGTTTTCCAGTACTTTGGTTAATATAATTCAGCTGCATTTAGTGTGTACTGTTAATTAGCAAATGTTCACATGCTAACAAACTAAACTAAGATGGTGAAATGGTAAATATTAAACCTGCTAATTTTCAGGATGTTAGCATTGTCATTGTGTGCGTGTTTGCATTTACGTTAGCATTTAGCTCAAAGCCCTGTTGTGCTTAACAGCCTGACAGTGCCAATCCGCTACACTGTGTATTGTACACTACGTACTTGTGAAGTGCTTGAAGTTTGACAGGGTGGTGCTGTCTCAAATCTAACAAGGTTTTTGAGGGCTTACTGGAAATGCTTATCGCAGCTTTGACCACGTCTTGTTCTTCTTTTTAATGGCAAATTTCAACTGAACAGAGCATTTTACGGCCAACATTTTACTGCAATTATCTGCCGGCTTGATCACCCACTTGACAGTCATAAAAACTGGATTTAAATGAATGTGATTTTCCGTTTGTGTGTTCACCGGAGCAACCGTAACTGCTGCAACAACCTCAGCCACCGTTTCCACTAGTTTGTGGCCGTACTTGTCAGAGCGAACGCACTCATGCACTGAAAAAAAGTACGGAAGAACTCTCATCTTGTTTAGTGCATGCTGATCAAACATTGCATTGTGGAAGGAGAAACTGGGAGGTAGATATTCACATTTTACCCTTTTTTAGTTTCCATTGGGGCTAATAATTCTATCACTTGCCTATAGGACCATTTTAGAAATAGAAATCATATATTTTTCTTTACTATGGCCGCCTAAAATGCCCCGATCTCCTCTTCCAACAACTGTTCTCTCTGTGTTGAATCCCTCATTGACTCTGCTGCCTTTGAAATTGGTCCAAGAAGTTTTCATGCATACATTTAATGTTGGCTGTTTTAGCCCAGATTTATGAAATGATATCTGCCAAACCTGCGCAGCTTCTGCTGACCCCTCTTAGCCAAGGTCAGCATAGCCATGCTCAAACTCGAGACATAATCCATTTTCTACTGCCCCGGCAAAGCTCCACTGACTTGATTGTGCTGACCCAGCCGGGCCAAAGAAAGAGAGAGTTAAAGAGTGAGAGGCAGTAAGAGAGAGAGAGGGCATCTCAGGCCCAAGGGCATGACACCGCGGCGCTCGGGGCCACACTAGCCCTTTAAATGTCAACACAGCACAGAGGGGAGGGAGGGGAGACAAACGGGTGAGGAGCGGCGCTCTGTTTGAGGACAGGGAGGAATATTGGCAACTTCCACTACAGGAGAGTTAAGACTGGCAGAAGGCGGCAATAGATGTGGAGAAGTAGGCAGCATGCGATTTGTCTTTGGAGATGTTTGCTTTAAACTCCAGCTGCAGTTTGAATCATCTCTCAGGGATGAGGAGAGGCATTTAGAGATCTGTGATTTTCGGCTTAATTGTGACCTCAAAGGAGTCTCCGTGTTTTGTCTTATGTCTATTACCTTGGGAACAGTCCCTGACCTTTATGTGGGGAGGTACATACAGTGCCTAATTGCTCGCTCTCAACCTCACCACCTTCATCCTTTTCTCCCTCTGTCTCTTTGTCTTTCTGATAGATGAAGTAAGAAATCATAAGATGGGGGGTTTTTTTTATCCAAGCATTTTAATGCAAATTGTATTCTTTCAAATTAAAAGGGCTGAATGGAAACTGCAAATGGAGATAAAATGTCATCATTTTTCTTTATTGAAAAAAAGGCTTCAGCTCCTTCTAAGCCTTAAAAAAAGTATTTCATTGAAAAATACATTATGCAATATAGTGTGCTGGAAACAAGCGTGCTAATTAAAAACTTAAAGGCGTGTTAAATTTGGCATCCCAAAATTGCCAAACGTGCTGTCCCCCTGTAAACGTTTAAGTAGCGCATGGCTGAATGAGATCATCTTCACTTGATGTACTGACTCTCTCTCTCCTCCTTTTTGTTTCTCCTCTCTGGATCTGCAGGTCTGAGTCCATCGCACCCTCAACCAATCAGAGCCTTCGTTAACGGCGGCGTCGGCGCGTGATTGGGAGAAGGATGGCTACCATGCCGTTTGTCAGCGAGGGGAAGTGTGTGAGTGTGGAGTGGGATTTCCTACAAGGACTACTGGCCAAGCCTCCCACCCTTCCCTGGTGAGACACACAATAACACACACACACAGGCTGATACTGTATAAGCCTGCGTGCATGCCCATGAATTAATCTCTGCAAGGTGAAATCCATGCATTAACACCCTTGCACACACTGACGGCCTGAAGAAGAATTTCCTATCAATGAAACACAATCCAGAAGACATAAGTCTGATCTCCTCTGTGCTACATATAACCCGTATTGTTGCCCACCTGCCAATCCTGTCAGAGCTGTGAATCCCCTCCCCTTAGTGGGAGATTAAGTAAATTTGGCTGGAATTATTAATGGGCAGTCATTTACAGGCGGATATAAAAACTAAGCAGAATCAATGTGTGTGTATTGATTGTTCTCGGTGGCTGGGGTCGAGGCGGTATAATAATGAGATGTTACAGAGGGCTGGCAGCGTGAGTCCACAACACACACACACACACACACACAGAAACACACAATGTTTTCACTTATTAGGGAATAGCGGGGAGAAATACAACAGCTGTGTCAGCTGATTAAGATATAAACATATGTACACACACCATGCACAGCCCTTTTTCTTTGTTCTTTTTTATCATGCACACACACACACACACACACACACACACACACACACACACACCACACACACACACCACTGGTGGTCTTTCTTAGGATGAGAATCAACAACACAGACACGAGGGAGAAGGCTGGTTCTTCTTTCTCCTCGAGCTCTCATTCTTCTCACCCTGGCTCTCTCTCTCTCACACACACATGCACGTGCACACACACACACAAACACACACACACACACACGCACGTGCACACACACACACACACACACAGACACACACATACACACTTTATTCCAGCACAGCACCGACACAAATTGTGAAGTGGCTGTGACAACATAATTCCACCACTCAGGCCCCATTGAGGAGAGTCAATACCCAATCAGAGAGACAGGCTACCTGAGCCCCGGCCCCCCTCTGTCACTCTGCCCCTCCCTCTCCTATTGATCCCTCAATCACGGCTTCAGCTCAGTAGCCCGGGACCAGATGAGAGAGAGGGAGAGAGGGAGAGAGCGGGGGGTGGGGTGGGGGGGTTCGAGGGAGGGAAAGTGAGAGATAGGCAGCGAGAGATTGTAATGTGTGTGTGTTCGCATATGGATTGTGGAGCAAATGGCATTATTAGGACTCTGCTCTGCCACATAGAAGAAGGGAGTTTGTCTGTAATTACCAGGCCAATCTGCAAGAGATGGGTCAGAAGGAAGATTGTTTCACTTAAATTGCAGGAGCCATTATATGTACTGTATTTATGAAATGAGTTTTCTGGATTGATGTTCAGGTCATTTATATAAAGCATGAATCAATCAACAGGTGGTCAGTAAAATGGCCATTATGTGATGCCCCGTATCAGTTTCTCTCACCACAGTGCTGATCCAGACTATTCTCTCTCTCTGTTTCTACCTTCCCCTCGTTCACCACCACGCAGCCTCCAGAACCTGCGTAAAGAGAAGTCTCGCAATGCGGCTCGTTCACGGCGGGGGAAGGAGAATTTTGAGTTCTTTGAGCTGGCCAAGATGCTGCCTCTGCCGGGGGCCATCACCAGCCAGCTGGACAAGGCCTCCGTCATCCGGCTGACCATCAGCTACCTGCACATGCGCACCTTCGCCAACCTGGGAGACCCGCCATGGAACCCTCTAATGGAGGGAGACAGCAACTGCAGCAAAGGTGAGCATAAAGAAAAAGAAAGATTACTGTAGAGAAATGTTGCTCAGCAGATTGCAGTGGTTTACTTAAAGGGGAACTATGTCCATTTCCAAAATTCATACCTACATGCCACAAACATGAACAACTCTCTCTCAAATCCAAAAAATACAGTGCTAAACTAAAATTTTTGATGTCATCTAGTTTAAAGTCAGGCACTGCTTTGGAAAGATGTTCCAGATGACACTGTGAGCACTGAGTCAAGTCAAGTCAAAGTTTATTTATTTATAGAGCACATTTAACCCATTGAAGCCTGGAAAGCGGATACGTCGTTTTGTAGTATTTGTATAAGCTCTCAAATACTTTTTGAATTTCATTTCTATCTGCTACAGAGGCTGAAAAATCTATTATTTAGTAGAAGCGTTGACACTTCTGTTGAATTTCCAGAAAAACTTCAGGTTTTAGGGGCTTATTTTAAAATCGCCCACAGGTTTTACAGGCGTTTCAGGCGTCAATGGGTTAAAAACAACCTCAGTTGACCAAAGTGCTGTACAGTTATTAAAATAGAATAAATCATACACAAATAGGTATAAATAAAAACAATGAAAACAATAAAATACTAAAAACAGTAAAACAATCAAATAAAATAGAATAAAATAATAATAAAAACTCAATCCAAAACAGAGTTAGAGATAAAAAAGACAAATAAAAGGGTAAAAAAGTAAAAAAGAAAGCCAAGGATTCTTGATTCTTGACACTGAGAGTAATGTTATGAATATAAGTTTACATTTTCTGCTTCAGAACTGATAGTCCTTCCGTAATATAATGCTCATTTAGGTATAAAAAAGAAAACAAACAATGTGGTTCCACAAAATCCTTTGGTAACACTTTACAATAACCATCATTTATAGATGGTAAATAGACCATTTATAAATGGTAAACAGATAGTTTATTAATGTTTAATCATCATTTATAAACCGTATATAGGCAATTTAGAATGGTAAATACATAATGTATTAATGTTGAACTATAATTTATAAATGCCAAATAGATGTAAGTTGATAGTTACTTTATCATAAACAAACAATTACATTATAATTATTAGTTTATTAATAGTTTTGCACTCATTATGACATTTTTAACACCATAATAAGTATATAAATGATTTCAAAATTATTCTTATAGCTTTAAGAAATTGTTTGAAAAAATTTAAAGATTAAATATGTATAGAATGTTGTAAATGGTTAATAATTGGTTTATAAACCATCTATAAACATAACTTAGATGGTTATTGTAAAGTGTTACCAATCCTTTTCCCACTTGCTGTCTATGGAGCAGCCCTGGACTTTATACTAGATGACATCACAAGTTTGAGACTGAGGTATGGTCGCACTGTGCAACATTTACATGAGCAAATACTCCTGTTCATGTCCACTCAGTGCAAGCAAAGGGGAGAATAAAATGGTAGCTTCCAGTGGCAGAGGGAATTTGCATCTTCGCTTCATGTGGAGTTCAACTTCGATGAACTTTGACCGATGAAAATCGCCTCGCCAGGCGATGATCGTTCCCTGCATTCTCTGATGTGTGACCGTGCTCTCTCTTCTCCGGTTTGTGGCTTTGAGAGTTTCTCATGCTAACCAATATTGATTGAACTTTCCAAGACAATGGAAAGAACATATCGGAAGTTCAGTATACATTTATACAATTGCCTTTTAAGCATAAAAGAGAGGATGTTTCATATCCCCAAACTTTTTTGCATCATCTACACAATTTTGACCACTGTACCGTTTTGTGTTGATTCACTCTAAACAGGCAGTGGACGTACTGACTGTGTGTGTATCAAGGTTATAATAGTTTTGGATTTTTCATTAGTTTTAGTTTTAATTTTGTTGTGAATTTTTGTTTTCAAATTCAGTTAGTTTTGAGAGTGAGTTTTCTAGTTTTAGTTTAGTTTTTAGTTTTTGAAAATGCTTAGTTTTAGTTTAGTTTTTATTAGTTTTAGTGTTAGTTTTAGTTTTTTTGTAATGGGCTATGTGTTGGGTGCCAGATCAAAGAGGCCATAATAAATGTTTCCTTTATTTGCTTTGGTTTATCATCTCAGCCCCAATAAGGTTATTAACTCTTACAGTTCTGGGTGTTTTGAATTTTGGTTCTAGTGTAAACATCCCAGTCTCAGTAAACATATTCACCATGTGTTGCATGTTCAAATAAATACACTGAATTATGAATGAAAAAAGTTGACAAAAACAAAAACTAAGGACATTTTCACTATAATTTTAGTTAGTTTTAGTTAGTTTTGTAACCACAAAATACAGTTTTAGTTAGTTATCGTTTTTTAAAAACTCTAGTTTTTATTTTTATTTCAGTTAACGAGAATGTTTTTTCAATTCTAGTTTTCATTATTTCGTTAGTTTTCATTAACTATAATAACCTTGCTCTGTTGGAGTGTGCCTGTGTTCACTTCAGCCTCTTGAGTGCTTTAACAATATGCCACAAACTCTGCTTCTTTCTCTTATTTCTCTTCAGTCTTTCTCCTTTTTCTTCTTGTCTCTGTGTGTTTATAAAACAGAAGCATAAATCCTCAGAAAACAAGTTTTTACTCAAGTTCAAACCACTTGCACAGGTTTTTCTTTGCGTCAATCCACACCACCACTGGCCAAAGTCTAATGGCATCTTTCCATTGACACCACTAAATTCTGATTTGTGTTCTGTCTGAACACCCAGTTAGTAGGAAATGTGGTTGTAGCTGCTATTGAGGACACTGAGGTCACGTCCTCATTACTTTCTCCAAGAATCTGAGTCAACATTCTGCATTTTATGGGCTGAGTCCAGTATATTTTAGAGTCAGTGTACTGAAATCTGATTAATTTTAGTCAGGGAAAGGACTCATACTGTAATTTCCCCACCAGATTTTCATTCCTGGCAGCCTGGAGAGGGCTGGAAACAGCATTTAGGCCTTCCTGTTGGGTAATTAAATTCCAGTGAATAATTGCATGAAATATAAAAATCCAAACAATAAAAATAATTCAGGCCTTTTATTGTCTGGTCAAACTTTTCTTGGGGTGGGGGGAGACTTGGATTCATGACCTCGGTATTTAAAAAAAAAAAAATCCTGGCTACAGCCCCTGGTAGGAAATATATATTTATAATTTGTTAAATATTAAAACTTTTCATGGCAGTGTGCAAGTATGAAGACGTAAATGAAACTTGTGACGGATGATTTCTCGGCTCAAGATATACACAGTTCAGTCTATAAGAAAATTATACAGCAGAGATAAATATGCTGATTTTTGTTGCCAATAGACACAAACCGCTGAAATCCATGCATCCAACTAACATCTCCCTTTCAATATAAAGCAAACCTCAGCCGTTCTATCTGCCCACTTAATCCCGCCCACAGAGACACCCCACACCACAAGAATCCACTCCTCTATTAGCGACCATAATTACGTATATGACACAAACACGTGCCGTTTCACAAGCCCGTAAACACACATGTGCATATAATCATACAAAGACTTTCCATAGAGTGTCATGTGTTGTGTGTGAGTGTGTGTTTGTGTGTGTGTGAGATAGATGATACACAAAGAGGGAGGAAACTATTGGTGCGATTCTGTAATTACAGAAATTAACTATATAACGAGGACAGTGTAATTATACAGCCTGTCTAATTGCTACTATTACTGAGGGGAAACGATGCAGCTACAGTACAATTAGAGATGTGTGTTTGTGTGTGTGTGTGTGTGTGTGTGTGTGTGTGTGTGTGTGTTGCTGTTCTTGTCTAATTTGAGGAAATGTGAGCAAAAAACAGTCATGTTAAAAGCATGTTTGTGTGTGTGTGTGTGACTGACTGTGTGTGTGTGACTGACTGTGTGTGGCTTTCTTTACCACAATATGTTCCACACATTCCTGACAAGATATAATGGTTTTAATAGTATACTAACTTTGGAATAGTATCAATAGTGGTGCAAGTGCAATACCTGAGTTTAAGTACTGATACTAAAACAATACGTGCCTCAAAATCATTTTTTAAATGACAGAAATATGTTATTTACCAGAGAGGGATTCTTTAATTGAAAGAGTCTGTTGGCTGCATTATGGAAAATGTAGAATTCAGTGGTTTGTTTGTTTGTTTGTTTAAGATATTTTTGGAGTATTCTGTGTTTTTGAAACTTGTAGCACACTAGAGAGTAAAAGTCTGAATATTTCAGCCTCTGCTACTTTGATTTTGACCGTTTTTTTAATCCGTCTCTTGTGAGCCCCCGAACATTATTAAAGTGCATCACTAAAGCACTGAACTGCCACTTTAATTTGAGGAACATAAACACATTTTTATTTCTTATAAAATATGCCAAACTTTTTAATAGCATCAGGTTTTCTTGTTGATGATCATAGCTGTGAAATCACTGATAAGAATAACATACTCATACTTCACACCAATTCTGAAAATGTTTGACTTGTCAAAGTAGGAAAAGCATGTCCCAGTAAACCAGGGATGGGCAACTGGAGGCTCGGGGGCTCCATACGGCCCGCACCCTCACTTGAAGTGGCCCTCAGTACAACTACATGCATTTGAGCATGAAATCTTTAAAGTGCAATGTAAAAATGCACAAAATTACTTCTTGCATTTAATGTTGGTCTGCTGTTGTTGCACTGGAAAAAAAAAAGAAATAACAATGAGTGGTTATTTTTTATTTGCTTCAAACCTTTTGTATTCCTATTTATACTGTTATACATGCATTTGAGCATGAAATATGTTAAGTTACTGCACTGTAAACACATTTAAAATTGCAGTTTCATCATATCTGGTTAAGTGCACGCTCCTATATGTGGTCCTGTGATAGCGACGATGAAAAATTGTGGCCCCCTGCAGCATTTAAGTTGCCCATCACTGCAGTAAACTAAACCAGTGTGACAGTGAGCCAGCATGCACAACACCAGGACCCTGAAACTGGAGCAACTAAATGGAATTCATTATTCACAACATGTCAATATGTCTTACATGAAAAAGGCGTATTGATGGTATCACTTTCTGTACATCGTTTCATTAATATACACAGAATTGTTTGTATACTAATTGCGAAAAAAGTTGGAATCAATCTCAGTCTCACGCAAGTTCTAAGTTAATGTGCTGAGAATTAAGCAAGTCAAGTTGAGGCCCTGATATAAAATCTTATGATCTAACCCAGGTACAACTTTTAAATCAGTGCTGAGGAAAAGTTACGTTTTATTTTCAGCATTAATGAAAGCTATTGCAGCCTGTTTACATCTTGTAAATCTTACTGATATTTCTCATTTTGTGGCAATCAATAACAAGCCTCCTAAATTATCAACAATGGGCAGTGATATTCTGAAATTATTCTTCAGTCAATAAGCTACTAAATTCGCTAAAATGACACCTTTATGTACTTTTCTTTTCTTTGTAGTGACAGATGAAGTTGGATTTTGCATCGATCATGCCACATATTTTTTAGCTGCATACAGCTGTTATCTTCTCACAACTGTCATTGACAACATACTGCTTGAATCCCAAATTGCTCTTCCATATTTACTGCCTCGTGTGTCTTTAACGAGCCTTTTATCAATGTTAGTCAAGCAAGTTTCAATCCCTATAATTGGTAACTCGGGTCACATGACTTGACTTGAATCCCTGACCTCTGGCTGTTTAGTAAAAGTACATACTGTTCGCATTAAGTCAATAGCATAACAACGTCATTAAGCTTTTAGTAACAATATTTTATATTTGACTGCTCTGTATATTTAGTGCTCTTTTCAGAATAACTATTGAGGTTCAATATCAGGGCCTTAAAATCCAATAATTTGAATTTAAGGCCTTAAAATGTCTAAAATTCTCTTAAAATCTCATAAAATGTATTAAATACGACTTTGAAAGGCCATACAAATGTATTAACGTTACTTTTATTTAAAATAAATGCCTTTTCTTTCATGTCCTTTTGTACTTTTTTTGCCAGTATGTGAAATGGGTCTTAAATTGTATTCATTATAGTTTTAAAAAAAGTCTAAAAAAGTCTTTAATTTGACTTGTTGAAACCTGCAGAGACCCTGAATATCTAGCTGTAAGTATCTGACCATTTAATAGCAATACCTCAGTATAAACCAAAAATCCTACTCAGAGAGCTCATAATACATTTATGGTGAGCTCTAATCTATAGCCACGGTATCAGAAAATATACATTATTGTGGGTGAATCCATTGGGATCCATCGATATCTTATCAGCCATGCCGGGCTGCACAATTTGAATGTCTGATGATATCCATGCACTAACACACTAACACTCAGCCGCGGCCTTGGCTCAGCTCTGCAAGCAGTGAATTGTTTTGCCTTGGCGTTGCAGGCTTTCCTTCGGCCTTGACAGAAAAAACCTGATTAGAAAAGTAGGTGTGCAGGTAGCCGTGCTGTCCTGTGCATGAACTGGAAGTGTGGTCGGAAGACAAATGCGAGGTGTGCTGCTTACACTACAATGAGAAGCACTTCTGGAACAAATGTGAACCATACCTGTAAATATATAGAATCCTGCAACAGCGATGCGAAGGTCACAGAAAATTGTGAGGCACTTGAAAAACACAATGAATCGCACGTCTCCTCCGCTCGGCGTCACGGGCTGAATTATCCACAACATTTCCTCCGCTAGGTCGGGATCTGATATCCCGAGTATTTTATTAAATGTTTGGAGATTTTTTACAAGCAGGTCACACAGTCTCAGCGGGGCCAAGGCTGAAAATGCGATGCTAATTTGGACATCAGTTTGAACAAGTCTACCCACAATGCATTGGCAGGGTTTTAAGTGTGATGCATGACTTTAATTCCGTTAGTGGAATGTGGTCAGAGATCCAGCTGAAAGGGAGAGGACGGAGAGAGGAGGGGAAGGGACAAATGTAGATGGAATAAAGGGAGAAAGAGGAGAGGAAGGAGAGGAGTGAGAGAGGAGAGAGGGGGTGGGTTGCATTCCTCCACTCTCCCTCTTGTCCGAGGGTTTTTGGACAGGCGAGGGCCGGCGGAGAGGGACCGAAGGTGGAGGGAGGAATGGAGGAGAGGGATGGAGGGAAGGGGAGGGGCCGGTGTGGCTTTTGTCTGCTTCCCACGTTTCAAAGCCAGTCTTGAAAAATGAATAGACAGAGGAAAATCAATTGCATGACCTTCACAGAGAGAAAGAGAGAGAGATTGAGAGAGCAGGAGAGGGGGGGAAGAAGGAGGAGAGAGAGACAGATTATGGAAGGAGGGAGGAAAACGAAAAGGAAAAGGCTGAAGGGAGGAAAAGTAAAATGACCCATGATATTCATTCCCGTTCAGTGTGTGTGTGTGTGTGTGTGTGTTTGTGTGTGTTCCTATTTGCACAGCACATTGAAGGACTAAACCCTTTTATTTGAAATCATTTATATTTCAAAACCTCTCTATATTGAGTGAATTTTGCTTTAGGGACAGTTTTTTTTCTATTTACCTGCTTTCTCAAATGTCCGGTTAAAGGATTATTCTGGTTTATTTTAGCCAGAGCCTTATTTGGTATTGGTTGTGATAAGATTGCACTCACTACACTAATTGCTGAGATCTGGTAACAGCAGCGACATGGACAAAATGCTGTCTGACACATAGACCGTTCATAAAGATGGATGACATAATCCCCCCCAAAAGTGATGCCAAAGCATCTTTTTTTGCCCTCTGGCGGCTAGATGCAGTAAGCCCCGCCCCCTCCATGTTAGCCAACATGACATTCGCCAAAGTAAAAGCTAAGTACATGTTTTTTTCCTAAAGATTATTTATGGCATATTAGGTAGTTATCATCACTTTTTTCTTATTTGATGTTATAAGACGAAGATGTAGCGTCTTGACTGACAGCTGTGATTGACTTGCAATTGGTTGGGCAGGTAAATGGGCGGGACCTTGTCACCACAGCTTCACCAGCTGTTTGGTTCCAAAAGTTTAAGTGGCACCTCCTGTATATTCTGACTTAATTTTTGTGCAATAGGTGGAAGTGAAGCCTCATCATCTGTCTGTGTATACAGTCATGGAAACAAATATTGGACCGCCCTTTTACTTCAATTTCTTGTTGATTTTAATGCCTGGTACAACTAAAGGTACATTTGTTTGGACGAATATAAAGATAACAACAAAAAAAGCATATGAGAGCTTAATTAAAGAGCTGATATCTAGCCATTTTCCATGGTTTTCTTGATACTAACCAAAATCATTTTCAAGAAAACCGTGGTAATAATATTTTTTTCCATGACAGGTGAATATTCAATCTAGCCTGGCTAACACCAGACTAATCACAAATGAGATTAGTCTGGAAACCAGCCGTTCATTTCTCCGTAGAGGAGGTGTGGTTTACGATCCTCCAGAGCCGTTTATTGGGCGCTTAGAATGTCTATCAAAAGCGTCTGTAGGTAGCTCTTAGCCAATCAGATCAGTTATACCAGATGACGTAGTAGAGCGGCAGAAATTGATGTTTACATAGCCAGACTAGCCCATCTCTACTTTGAGACTAAAATGCTCAATTCTGCTTCTGCAACGTTTTTCTGCAGCATGTTCTGACTCTGGCTGCTCTGTAGTTTCAGCTCACAGTCTACCAGCAGTGTTGGTGTGTGTGTGTGTGTGTGTGTGTGTGAGAGAGAGAGAGAGAGAGAGAGAGAGTGTTGCTTGCTGCTTTGCTTCTCCAGTTCTCGCTTTCTGCAAGATTATTTATTTTTACGCCTTATTCCCCCTCATGTCATTCAGCCACACACATCCACTGATTTTATGGTCAATAGACGAGCTGCTGGGGGTCTCTGGGGGCTCCGCTGTCCCCCGGCTCATAGCCAGATCACCGGCGTTACAGCAGCGATCGGTAGCGGGGCTAGTTGGTAGATTAGACTTTAACCAAATCCTGTCGGAAGCAAGGCTAAAACATCCTCTTTCGCGGTGAAACAGGAGTGTAAAGTCAAATGTTGTTGCTCTAAACTATTTAAAACACCATCTACAGCTAAAGAGAGTTTTGCGTCAGCTGCAGCCATGTTGGATCTGTAAGAAAACTACAAGACTACAAGCTTCCGTCTGTCAAGTAGTACGCGTCATCGTCTTGCCGTCCCTCCCCGTTCTGTGATTGGATCCCTAAAACAGGGCTAAGAAATGGCCTTAGTTGCCAGACTGTGTTGCAGTTCGAAATGAAATCGAGCGTGCAAGGCAGTATGGGTATACCCAGGCTATATTTATATATTTATATTTATATAGTCTGACCAAAAGTATGCAGTAATAACCCCTTATTGGACAGGAAGACAGTGTGCACATGCCACATACAGGAGGTAAAACATGATCAGAAAGTGAGTCTGTCAATTGTAATGGATTTTTTCATGATTTAAGTTTGGGTAATAACTTTAACATTCGTCAATTTTTTTCGTTTTTGGAAGTTTGTCTTGCAAGGAGGACACGATAAAAAAAATGTCACCAGTTTATATTGTAAAAGTCAATAAACTAACAAACTCTCAGAGACTTTTTCATGATATTTGACATTCTGTACATAACCACTGATAATATAGCTGGAAGCATCTTGTGATTTTTCTTTTTTTAAATATTATTTTTTGGGTATTTTTGCTTTTAATTTATGCCACCGGTTGGAATTAAACCTGGGCTGTCTCTATACCAGCGGAGCTTGTTGTGCCCCAGCAGTAACTTTTATTCTTGTGTTTCTTGCTGGTGTAACATTACAGGTTTTTCCACCATTATTCTGGCGAATATACAGGGCCGTTTATTAATATATTCTCTATAGACTCGGTAATCAAAGTTTAAATAAAAATCAAATAATTTGTTCATTTAGCATTCAGCCTTTGCTGGTTAATGCTAGGGGTGCACCGATTGCAATTTTCTGGCCGATCACCAATCACCGATTTTTAAAAAGCCTGACCTGCCGATTCCGAATATTCGAATAGTCATTAAATCAAAAAAATCGAATAGTTCATCATATCTGGAAGGAAAAAAAGTTGTATTACTGGTGCCTTCCACACGGGGGCAGCGTAGCATTTGATGATACAGTGTGGCGGCTAGATGCCAAACTGTAGAAGAAGAAACAAACTGTAGAAGAAGAAACAAACTGTAGAAGAAGAAACAGAGCGTCGGTGCTTGTTGTAAACAAACAGAGATCGCTAAGTGAACACTTCCTGCAGCAGCAGCAGCACATACACACTGTACTGCTACAGAGCTAACTGTTAGCCTGTTAGCACATACACACTGTAAGCTAACTGTAGCTAACTGTAGCTAACTGCTAACGGCGGCTCTTCTTAACGAGCCGGAGGCCTGCTCGTTAGCGGCTCGTTAAGAAGAATAAGAAGGAGTCGCTGGATTTGTCTCCAGATGCTTTCTTGAAAAAAGGGGGTCTGAAAAGTTGCTAAATTTAGCAACAAAGTTGGGAGCACTGCTTCACCGGTGGTGGGTTATTATCGAGGTAGATAAGATCAGTTTGACGTAAAAGAATCAGCCAATCCCGCAAAATTAAGGAAATCGGCGCCGATCGATCGGTGCACCCCTAGTTAATGCCCATGTATCGCTTACACACCCTTATGTATGTCATCATTGTTTACAAACTGTAAGAGGGTCTGTTTTACCTGTGACCACGCCCAGCAGTGATGCCACTGCGTGCTGACACACACTGGAGTACGCTTCACATCACTTCAATAATTTACATTTTTAGCTGCGTAAATCTTCTCTCCACAAACCTGTAGCGAGTCGCCCTTTAACAGGTGCAGCACGGCGGCTGTAGAAGCCCTCAGTCTTTTACAAGGTACAGTACAATGACAACTCACTGGCAGCAACAGGGCCAGCTCAAGTGTTTTACTGTCTCTGTTAGTGAGGTCAAACACACCTCTCTCCTCCCCAGCGCTGGTGACATTGACTTTCATTCCGCCTCCACTCGCTCCCTATCTCCCTCGTCTGCTTTCTTTCATTGCCTCCGTCTCCCCCTCGCCTCCCTTTTTCTGTCTCCCCCACCTCTTTGCGTTCTCCCTACATCTGCCTCCCCTCTAATTCACAGCGTTTAAAGCAGCCGGGGCTTTTAAGGGAAGTTAATTGCACTCAAATTATGTTCGACCGCAAAAGGAGTGAGGGAGCGACGGAGGAGAGACGGAGAGATAGAGGGGAGATAGAGGGAAGGAGGGAGGGATGGATGTCAGAGTGAGAAGATAATTGCGCCAGAGAGGGACGCTGCGATTAGGGTCACTCTTTCTCTCTGTGTCTGTCGAACAGCCGAAACGTCACATTTGGAAGGTAGTAAACAACTTGGCAGGTGATCAGACTCTTGTTTTGAAAGGGTGAAACTGTGAGCCAAACTTGAGCGACAAAGACGGAGAAGAAGACAGAGAGAGAGGGAGCGAACTGGAACAAAAAAAGGGGTTCACTGTTATCTGTTTGGTTCCCATGGTAACATCCTAACCTGGTTTAAAGGTTGACACTGTGGGGGTGGAACAGGAGACGGGGTATATGGTTTTATGCATGTAAGTAGACGGATGTTTAGGTGTGTATGTGTGTGCAAGTGTGTGTGTGTGTGTGGCCATTACTCATGGACTTAACTGGGACTAAATTATGTATTAGACAGAGGTATAATGAAAATCATTCAAATGAAATTTCTATCTTTTCTTCTCGTGGAGCGCTGGGGAGACCCCGAGAATTGACCTGCGAGTCAGACTATAATTAACGTGTCCGATCGCGCCCCGTCCCATTCTGTCCTATTCCCACAATGAAATTAAACCTCGCAGCAGAGTCCTGGGAAGCTAATGAAATGTGAATGTGACAGAAAGGAGCGATCAAAGACCTGAGGTGCACACACGGCTCAGCAGCCAGGTCTGTGTACAAGCACACACACATTGCATGCATGTACCCAAAGGCACAAGTGCATTGCAACCTAACCTTTTTGTCTTCTATTTCTAAATAACATTGTTGTCACCAAATTGCTGAGATCTGGGAGCATGGCAAATATGCTGCAGCACAGTCACACGGGGCAAGTAATGAGTCATCAGACAAGCAGGCAGGTTGTAAACAACAGTTTAACCTGATATTCCCTAAACCATTATTTAGAGGGAAAAGTCATTGCACAAAAAAGGTGAGCAATCATTTCTTATTGCCCAGAAGTCACCTGTACAAAGTACTGGCACACTTACATCTCAGTACAGCCACTTTGTTGTGCAAAATATTATTTTTTTTAGGTTTTTTTTCATGCTTTAATGACCATGACGGATAGAGAATGGAAGGGGAAGGCGTACACTAGAGCAGCTGTTCTCAACCTTGGGGTCGGGACCCCAATTGTGGTCGCGAGATGATTTCTGGGGGTCGCCAAATCATTTTGGAAGTCAGCTCTGTCTCCACTGTGTTAAAGTGTTCATGTGTTAATGTGATTTAGTCTTTTTGGTCACTTAATGTCTTTTTTTGGTCATTTTGTGGGGGGTTTTTTAGTCATTTTGTGTCTTTTTTGGTCATTTTGTGTCTTTTTTTGATCATTTTGTGGTCAATTTGTGTCTTTTTTGGTCAATTTGTTTCTTTTTGGGGTCATCTTGTGTCTTTTTTGGTCTTTTGTGTCTTTTTTGGTCATTTTGTGTCTTTTTTTGGTAATTTTGTGTCTTTTTTTGATCATTTTGTGGTCAATTTGTGTCTTTTTTGGTCAATTTGTTTCTTTTTGGGGTCAATTTGTTTCTTTTTGGGGTCATTTTGTGTCTTTTTTTGGTCAATTTGTTTCTTTTTGGGGACATTTTGTGTCTTTTTTGGTAATGTTGTGTCTTTTTTGGTCATTTTGTTTCCTTTTTTTGGTCATTTTGTTTCTTTTTTGGGAGATCTGAACTGTGCGTGTGAGATTCTGTTCAGTGAGCGGGGGTTGCGGACAACATGGATGTTAAATTGGGGGTCGCGACTCAAAAAGGTTGAGAACTACTGCACTAGAGGGACCTGGGGCTTGATTCGAACCTGGCTCTGCTCTACATAGTCTTGGCCTTAGTGCTTAGTGCACTCTACCATTGATCTAAAGTATATTTTGTATGGTAGCTGATAGACAATCCCATCGTCCATCGCGGTGGCTGACGGTCCTCAACCACTGAGCCAGCATTGTGATTTAAAAGCCCGCCCCCCATCCACAGCTACACCTGGGCGTGTGTTTGCGGTGGCATTTTTTAGGTGTTTAAAATGTAACAAATCTGATTTATTTGATGTGCACAGACTGATTTCATGAGTGCAACTGAAGGTGCACACTCTGGCTGTTACACCAATGGATCTGAAGTAGAAGAGAATTAATTCAAACATGAAAGAACACACTTATTATTACATGTAATGCACTCATTTATGGTGAATTCATTAGTAAGGCGATGATGATTCTTAATGGTGGATATAGCCTCTGTAGTGGGGTTTTTGTCCATATGATTTGAGCAGTTTGGATGAATTGCGCTGATAATATCGTCCATTGTGATGTTTCACTGCGGACATCATCATATTTGGTTCAAGTTCACTGCTGACGATCATTTTCCAATAGTAGAATAATACATTAAACATATGTTATTATATCTATATACAGTATATAATACACTCATGGAGCATTGGATTAGTTCACCTGACACTTGGTCCAGTGTGATGGGACAGTTTGGGTAATAATTCTGTGGTTTGGCTTTGGGTTTTTATTTAAAGCACCACTCCCATCTCACTAAATTGTAGTGAACAAATCATTTATAGACCTCACCAAGGACATCATTGACTTAAGTCAGCTATTCTCAACCTTGGGGTCGGGACCCCAATTGGGGTCGCGAGATGGTTTCTGGGGGTCGCCAAATCATTTTGGAAGTCAGCTCTGTCTCCACTGTGTTAAAGTGTTCATGTGTTCATGTGTTTTAGTCTTTTTGGTCACTTAATGTCTTTTTTTGGGTTATTTTGTGTGTTTTTTGGTCATTTTGTGTCTTTTTTTGATCATTTTGTGGTCAATTTGTGACTTTTTTGGTCATTTTGTGTCTTTTTTGGTCATTTTGTGTCTTTTTTTGGTCATTTTGTGGTCGATTTGTGTCTTTATTGGTTATTTTGTTTCCTTTTTTAGGTCATTTTTTCTTTTTTGGGGGGTTTTGAACCGAGATTCTGTGAGCGGGGGTTGCGGACAACATGCATGTTATATTGGGGGTCGCGACTCAAAAAGGTTGAGAACTACTGAGTTAAGTGATAGTTTTACTTAGAATGATGGTCGAAACTATATGAACTTAGGAATTGAGTGTATTTTTTAATCAAATGGTGATCATTATGAACAAATTCAGTTAGTTCCAAGTGAAGATAATCTGTTGGTTAGTTAACACCTGTCTGATCTTCTGACTTCTTGTGTTTCTTCTCCTGTATGACGTTGTTGTAATGTTGTTCATGCATTCCTGGATCACTGCAGTAAACTTGGCAAAGACAAAGTTATTATTCCAGATGAAAAGAGGACTACAAAAAACACTACAGAAATGAGTTGTAAAATCAGATTTTCCCCTTTTAAAAACTATTTTTTTCACTCAATAAATAAGTTTAGAATTCAACAAGATATTGAAGAAGTGATCATCTTTAAGGAACAAACAGAATCATGCAATGCCCACACACACACACACACACACACACACACACACACACACGTTTCACACATATAGAAGTATGGGTTCACAGCAGCACTACAGAAGGATCTTTGTTCTCAGGGTGAGATACGAACACCGCTGTGAGACTCTCTCTTCACATGTGCGCACGTTTGTGCATGCGTCCACACACACACACACGCGCACACACACACACACACACACACACACACACACATGCGCGCACAAACACACACACACACACACCAGGTCCAGTGTTTTGGTTTCCTGGCTGCCCTATTGTACCCTGGCAGTCTTTAATAAATGGTCCTCTGTGTGTTTGTGAGTGTGTGAGTGTGTAGACTCATCCGTCAGCCCTCCTGGCCTCATGTCACATCCCGCGTTTCCTCCGCCCCGCTGACACTACTCAGCACTACTGATCGCCCGCCATCACCTTCACTCCTCTGGGGATCTATGGCATGGAAGCTCAAGACACACACACACACACACACACAAACACACTCAGTGTATTTCTTTTCAAGTGTGAGGCATGCACAAACTAACATCCTTGTGTTTGTGTGTGTGTGTGTGTGTGTGTGTGTCCTTTTGGATTCTCATGTGGTCATGATGGGGGTTGCTTCCTTTAGACTCCCCAGCGCTGCAGCTCCTTCGCAGCCCCACAAGGGAGCCTGATAGGCAGGCAAGAGAGCGAGATGGGCTCCCCATCCCCCTCCAGGCAGCAACTGGCTGGGCTGAAGGGTCCCAGCACCAGACCCCCTTTCATAGCCCTGAATGGACTTGCCTTATTTATATTCACACTCTGTCACACAGGGGGACCCCAATCTCACAATGCCACTGTGGCTTTGTCCGGCAACTCTGTATTTATGTGTGTGTGTGTGTGTGTGTGTGAGTTAGTGTGTGTGTGCGCGGGTATTTGTGTTGTTTAATCGGAGGGCATGTTGCCACTGTGTAGTCTGTGCATGAGAATTCATTGCTGTGTGTATTCCTGAAATGTGTGTGTGTGTGTGTGTGTGTGTGTGTGTGTGTGTGTGTGTGTCTATAGCTCTAATGGAATGCCTCCCTCCTCTATTCACCGAACCCACATCACAAGCAGGCAGCTGGGCGATATATATGTGTGTGAGATTGTATGTGTGTGTGTGTGTGTGTGTGTGTGTTCCGACCCTCCCTCTGTGTTCAGTTGTAACCCAGAGCAGCGCTTTCATTTTCCTGTCATAACGTGTATTGATTTCCCTCAGCCTTGCAGCGACACACACACACACGCACACACACACCCACACACACACACACACACACACACACACACACAGATATCCGGTGATCCTTAAAGTCGCGCACACACATGCACACATTCACATGCTCTTGTACACACACATTTCACGTACACACATACATAGTTTGTCTCTGCCGGATAAGGAACATTGTGTTCAAAAGCAGCCCTGTTGGAGTGAGATTACTTCTCACGTATGGTTCCCACTTTTGCAATCACACACTCGCAGGTACACACACACACACACACACACACACACACACACACACACACACACACACACCGTCACATACTCTTTTTGACATAAAACAGTAAATACGGCTGATTGCTAAATTAATCTTGCACGTCACTGCAGCCCCTCGTGCCCAGGTTTGCTTGGGAGAAAGTGATCACTCTCGCCTTCCTTAGTGTTTTCTCATTTTCCCCGCCGTACCCTCTCTGCTCCTCTCGTACCTATCGGCGCCCCCCTCCCCTACCTAACCACCTCCAACTCTATTTGTATTGTAATTGCCTTGGTAAACAGCACCACTTTGGCACTGAAGCAGCTCTGATAGCTTGTGTTTGGGATGCATTAAGAGTGGCGATGCAGACACCATGAGTGTGTGTGTGTGTGTCTGTGTTGTGTATGTGTGTGTGTGTGTTTGTTTGCGTGTCTGGCGGCAATTGAGTGGTGTGCGTCACACAGCACCCCCTCCTTATGCTCAGTTTTTTTAGACACGCAACCGTTTCAGTCGATCCTTCTGTTTATCAGACATGATTTGTTCAAGTTTTGCTTTTCATTTCAGTGCAGATTTAAATGCGTTGCAGAGATGCAACATTATTACAAACCTCCCACTGGTGAACAAGTCATATTTCCAAATCATTCTGTATAATAACTAACATGTCAAAGCTTTATTAACCCAATCTGAAAGTGGAGTTAGTTTACATATGTCCCTTTTTATCTATAAATGTCCTTACAATATGCAGCTTTCCCTCGTTTTAAACAAGCCCACATTTTAGAGGATGCACCTCTTTTCATTCTGTGGCTTTTCTCTCTTTTTTTTTTGAGATTCTAAATGGAAGAAAACAAACAAACAAAACAGGGCTTCAAAAAGTTTTTTCTTTTAAATCAGTATTCTATCGTTTTATGGCCCTTTTAGTGAGTTGGCTAGACATTTAAAAGAGAGGGAGCGGAGGAAAAACATGCAACAAAACTCAAGCAGAGGATGTTGCGGTTAAACTCCTTAAACCCCTAAAAAAGTCGACCATAGCAAAATATTTTTTTCTATAAGTTAAATTTGCATTTAAGTGGTAAAAATGACCATGGATCCAGTCCAGTCCACTTCATTATAGCACTCTCTGTTCATCCCTCTCAAAGCTTTTGATCATGCAATATCAAGTAATTGTTTATGTCAGTTAAGGATTTTCAACATAATACCAACACTCAGTAGATATTTGAGCATCATGTCAACTTTCCTAGTAAAGTAAAATACATATATACATAGTTAGATTAACCGTCCACTAACCTTGAGGTGTTCCAGTACACAGCTGCAAATTCTGACAAATGAGGCTTGTTCTTATTACAGAACCTAATCCTTTTTAAGTGCAACACATTCATCAACTCTCACGGTTTGCAGTCTGACTTCCACATAAATAGAATAAGTTTTCTTGCCACAACAATAACAAATTCAGTGGATTTTCATTTTTGTTTGCCATAGGCGACACACTCATGGCACCTAAACAGTGACTAAGGCGTTGGAGTCCCAGTCCTTCTCAAAGGCTTTGGAGACACATTCAAATTCAGTCTTCAGAACAGTTTCTGACCTGTGCAGAGAGAACGTGTCAGTGTACGGTCTGCATTTGTCAGGAACCTGGTCTCACAGGAATCCGTGATTCGCTTAACTCAAAATCCGTGGAATAGCCACGGAATCACTCAAATTTCCGTGAAACTGACACGGATTTCGCTACAATGCAAGTTAATGACAGTCATATCCCGTGGCTATTCCATGGATATTTGTTCCTATTGGTTTGTTCCAAGTCACGTGACTTTCAAAGTCCCGGCGGTCAGAACAAAAAACATGGCTGAGACTTCTCTCATTTTTTGTGAAAAAATCAATATTTTGACTTAGTTTCTGCATAAAAATGGATTTTGATCACATTTCTAGCGAGAAATATATGTTTTATTTTCTAAATATTCACTCAGTGAATGTACATAATCACTTTGTATGTTGGAATAGCCACGGGATATGACTGTCATTAACTTGCATTGTAGCGAAATCTGTGTCAGTTTCACGGAAATTTGAGCGATTCCGTGGCTATTCCACGGATTTTGAGTTAAGCAAATCCGTGGCTATTTCACGGAATTCTGTGAGACCAGGTTGGTTACAGAGGGGGAGGAAACATCAGGAAATCTTGTGTAATCTGTATTTGAAGTTGCATAGTAATTGATTTAATGAATGTATGTACGCTTTCACTTAGGGTGTGCCATATCGTATCGTTCACGATTTTACCGGTATATTTATTTATGGGTAAAAAAAATGCATATCATGATATTGGCAACATTCCTACTTCTTGACGTAGTGGCGTAAGGGTTTCCCATTAATTACCTAGACATTATTTGCTAATACTCAAGAGTAATTTTTTTGTATTTGACAACTGTTGAGATTAGCAATTTACACTACATTTAGATTTATGATTGATTTTTATTTTGTTGTACGATTTTTATTTATTTATACAGACTAAAAAATCTTTTTCTATATATTTTTCAGTATTTTTTAATATCGTCAAGTATATCGTTATCGCAAAAATACTCGCCCACCCCTACTTTCAGTCTCATGTGTCTCTTTTCTCTCAACAGTAAGACGATCATCCCATTCTCTGGCAACTGACATATTTGAGCAGCACCTCGGGGCACACCTGCTGCAGGTAAGGACCACAGCACCCACACCTGTCTTCTTCTACTGCATGTCTGGTTTGATATTATGTAACTGAGTGTGTTTACATCCAGGATGTCACAATACCAGAAATTGAAGTCTTGACATCCAGTTTAAAAACAAAAATAAGGTTTTTTTTATTATAAGGATAACACTTTGGATATAATGTTAATGTGTCGTTTACATGAAGTGAAACTCACTCACCTTGACTTCTTTTAATAAATCTGGATGACATCCTTTTGTCTGGAAAAGGTTGATGACAAATTGTCTTCCATAGTAGTACTAGTAGTACGTAGTAGTACTTCCATACATGACGTGAATATAAGGCAATGATGCAGCAAAAATACGACATTTACGTTTTAGACTTTCCTCTGTTCTCCGCCACATAAACTCTGCCAAATTAAAATGGTTTATATTAATATGGTGGGATAGAGTGAAGGTGGATCGGTTGAACAAACGGTGGACTTTTACCCAGGAGGACATGGTTCAACTTACGTTTTATTGTAACTCAAGTTTTTTATGTAACTTCCGTGGCTCACATCACCCTTGTAACTATTTAACTTCCAGCATTTACATTCATTTATTCACTGTTTAGGATTGTTTTATGCTCTTAACCTAGGTCAGAGGTTTTTTAGCATAAATTCACAGAAACCGCAGCCTTTTTTACAACCGTGATGTGAGCTATTTTTAGAACGCTCAGTTTGACAAACGCCTATATGTGTCGTTCAGGGCGGTATTGACAAACTGCCTTTTCTGTCGTTTAGGCTGGAGGTCTTGTTGCTCTTACCTGCTGCACTCGTCACTAGGGGAGCACCGATCGATCTGCACAGATTTCCTTAATTTTTTGCGGGATCGGCAATCGGCCGATTCTTTTACGTCAAACCGATCTTATCTAGCATCTTATCTACCTCCATAATAACCCCCCACCAGCGAAGCAGTGCTCCCAACTTTGTTGCTAAATTTAGCAACTTTTCAGACCCCCTTAGCAACTATTTTTCAAGAAAGTGACTGGAGACAAATCCAGCGACTCCTTCTTACTCTTCTTAACGAGCCGCTAACGAGCCGGAGGCCGGCTTGTTAAGAAGAGCTGCCGCTAGCGGCAGTTAGCTACAGTTAGCTCTGTAGCAGTACAGTGTGTATGTGCTAACAGGCTAACAGTTAGCTCTGTAGCAGTACAGTGTGTATGTGCTGCTGCTACAGGAGGTGTTCACTTAGCGATCTCTGTTTGTTTACAACAAGCACCAGACACTGTGCACAGTTAGCAATGCTGGTTAATTCACGATCACTATGTTTATGATCAGCAGAGACTCTGTGCATAATTAGCCATGCTGCTTTCAGCTGCTGACGTTGTGCACAGTTAGCGACGGTGAAAACCAAATGGCACAAACGGCTAACTAACTTGTCCCGCCGTGGACAAACCCTCTCCTCAGTTTGTTTCTTCTTCTACAGTTTGGCATCTAGCCGCCACACTGTACCATCAAATGCTACGCTGCCCCTGTGTGGAAGGCACCAGTAATACGACTTTTTTTCTGCGAGATATGATGAACTATTCGATTTTTTATGATTTAATGACTATTCGAATATTCAAAAATCGATGCCCATCCCTTGCTGTCTGTATGTTGTACTATAACGAAACCAAAAACTCAGGACACTTTATTTATGGTTGCAGTTCTTTTGTTAGTTTGTCCTGTAAATTGTTGCTATTTATTTTAAGTTCAATATTTTATTAACCACCTCAGGCATTGTGATTTCCTTTATTTGTTAAAGAAAAATACTGCTGTGTTATTGTTTTTCAATAAAATAAGATTCAAACATTGAAGGTTCAGCTGTGAGATATAAAAAATTGGTATCGGGCAAAATCGTAATCGGCAGGTCAGGCTTTTTAAAAATCGATTATCGGTGATCGGCCAGAAAATTGCATCAGTGCACCCCTACTCGCCGCCATCTTCAGCATGCTTTATTTTTCCGTGCTGGTAGTTGTTGTTCTTCTTTATCCTTTGGCATTTAACAGCAGACTAGAACACTTGTAGGCATATATGCTGCGTGTCCCTGAAACCTACAGTAGTTTAGAAAACAAGTGCTGTCACATTTTCTGAATTTTGGCATTGACTTGACAAAGAAGCATCTATTTTACACAATATATTTGAGGTGTTTTCATCTTCGTCTTTGAGAGAAATCTTTGGTCCCTGACCTGAAAACCACTTCTCCAAAACAGCCCTGTTTTCAGATGTGTGCACACTAGTCCAATGGGCTTTCAAACAATTTATTTACCTTGAAAAGTAGGATAATGCAAACCTCCCTCTGTTCATCAAAAAAAAAAGTTAAAAATCTAAGGTTGCAGTTATACTTTAAAGTTTATTTAGTGAAACTTTAACTCTTCAGAGTGGATTACAAGGTTAGTTTGATCAAGTTTTCCGAGACAAACAACCACATTTGTCTCATAATTGACTGCGTCGTGCCACAGAGTGTTGGTGCTTGTGTGCAGTCACAGTTTGTAGCGGCTCAAGTCTTCTTACCTCAGCCTTTCAGATTTACATTTCCAAACAAACTCCTATTGCATGCTCTCACATCCACACACATGGATACCCACAGATCCCATAAACCTCAGATGCTCGGACGATATCGTTGGCTGCCAAAGAATGCCTCCCTTTGCACTTTGACAGACGAATGGAGCCTGAGGGGGATTCAGGGGCAAGAGGGCTGCAGGGATGACGAAATGCAGGATGTAGAGACAAAGACTCAGAGGAGGTGTGAAGAAGGTAACGCTGCAGGTTGTAGTTTAGACTGGGACGAGGCTGAGGAGGGAGAGAGGGAAATATATAGAAAAACTTGAAGGATCTTAATGCCTTATGTCTTATGTAAAGCTCTTTGAATTGCCTCGCTGTTGAGAGATGTTATACAAATACATCTGCTAAGTAGGAAACAGGTAGGAGTGGGAGCAGAGAGAAGAAGAATAGAGGCTGGGAATTCAGAAGTGAGAAGGTTGAGGTAAAACAAAGAAACGTTACATATGTCTGCTCTCCTCTGGCATTTTAAAGAGGAAGGGAGGCTTAGGGAACGGCGCTGATAGAAATCAAATTAACGCTCCAGAAAAACTGTATGATTCTTTCCTCCCAGCCGTCCTCCCGCCGTAATAGCCTGATAATTGCACTTTAGTTCTCCGACATTCAGGCGGCTGGTTTCTCCTCGCCGCGACACACGACGCCCCACACCCCGGCCGCACATTTGCATACTGGATGTGTCAGTTGCATAAATTACCACTGCCACTTTAAGCACTGGGCCGCCAAAATAGCAATCATTCTTCTAGAGCAAAGTGGCCCTGGTCTGTGTGTACATATGTGTGTGTGTGTGAGTCTGAGGCTGCGTCGGCTCACTCCTGGATGCTTGTTATGACGATTAATATTATTCTCTGAAGCAGTCCTCTCTAATGGCCTGGCTGTATACCTTTCACTTCTCATTAGAATCACTGCAGGCTGTAATGACTCTGGTTCTGTCTGTGTCTGTGTCCAAACTGGTGTCTGGACGTGTGTGTGTGTTTACGTGTGAGTGGCCGGAGATCCAGAATCAGGCTCTGGTTCTGTGTTTATTACAGCTGATTGAAACAGCTCTGCTCAGTTTATAAGCTCAGTTTCTCCTGCCTCTTGCACTATTTTGTTTATTTATGTTGTATGTATCGTCTATGTTTGTGTGTGTGCGTGCTTATCTATATGTCTGACTGTGTGTGTGTGTGTGTGTGTGTGTGTGTGTGTGTGCGCGCACATGTGGCGTTTTTGTCTCTGTGCTTCTTTCTGTGTGTTAAGTTATTCAGGCCTTGTTGACAGCTGTTGTGTGTAGCTGTATCTTGCATCTATGGGAGTTGTTTCATGTCTGTTCACATTCATGCATGTGTTTGTGTGTGTGTGCACATATGTATGTGCTTGATAGTGTGCGTGTGTTTGTGTGTGTGCGTGCGTGCATGTGTGTGTGTGTGTGTGTGTGTGTGTTTGAATTGAGAGAAGAGGCCGAGGGGTGACGGGTTGTTTGTTCTCTAGCTCATTGTAATTTGTTCGATACACACTAATTGCTCTAATTTGTCTGTCTTGTTTCTTTTTGCCTTTATGTGTGTGTGTGTGTGTGTGTGTGTGTGTGTGTGTGTGTGTGTGTGTGTGTGTGTGTGTGTGTGTGTGTGTTTTTATGTGCACAGTCTCTGGATGGCTTTGTGTTCGTGGTCAGTCAGGAGGGACGTTTCCTCTACATCTCAGAGACAGTTTCTATCTACCTGGGACTCTCACAGGTAAGACGACCTCATTGCACACACACACACACACACACACACACACACACACACACACACACACACATGCACACACACTCACACAAACACACATGAGAATAATCCTTTGTATACAAGTGCATTTGCACACATGTGCCTATCTTCTGCTTACGCTTTCATATCCCCTCCCAGGAGTGTGTGTGCCTGTGTGTGTGTGTGTGAGTGTGAATATCTTTGACTGCACTCTTCGCGCTCATCTCTGGAGTGCATCTCTCACGGGGGCAATGCTGCTCTCTCTCTACCTCTCTCTGCCGCCCTCTCTCCCTCTCCAGGTGCTCACCTCTGTTGATTGCCTCTGGCCTCTTGTACTGTGAATGTTAAGTCCTGCCATTTTGCCCAGATGCATAAATAATAACAGTAATTACTGGCCCAGCAATCAAAGTGTCGCCCCAGCGCGCTGGGCCTGTCTAGGGGAACAAATCGATAGGCATCTTAAAAGCCACATTGATTGTAGGGAGGGGGAAAAACACCAAGGGGGATGGGAAGATAGATAGAGACAGCCGGAGAGAGAAAGAGAGGGGGAGGAAAAGGAGGAGAGGTGTGATAAGAGAGAGATGTTTGGAAGTAAGAAGAATCGGTACAGCATGAGAGAGAGAAAGAGGGAAGTTAGTGCTACAATAACAAAAGTAACTGAGTGTTTTTTTAAATGTGGGAGTTTTCTGTGATTGAAGGTCTGCCCTTGGTGACATTAAAGGACAAGTTTGGATATTTTCTGCTGCCTTATTACAATATTCACATGCTTTGTGTACACAGAAGAGCTATCGGTCGCTGTGAGAGGTAGAGGAGAGTCAAATCTAATAAAGATACAGTCAATTTAGTGTGAAATGGCTGTAATGTATGATTTTAATATATACTTTGGAAAGTGCTTCCGAGACGGAGATACGGAGATACTTTCTGCTGGAAACCTCACAGACGTTTAGTGACGACAAGTGAATGCACACTTGATTTGTCTAACGCAGACAGCTGAAGCACTTTTGCACAGAATAAAGACTACAGATCTCTAAAGTTACATTTATTCTTGATAAAAAGGGATCAACTCCTTTGTGCCTGCAACTGACGTTTTGATGGAAGAGTCCTCTTGGCTTGCCTCACCACAAATGTGAGCAGAGTTTTTCAAAATTGATCAAACTAGTTTGGTTGAAAAGTGAGTTTTTCTTATCATGCCATTTGTGGTCTTTGGTCACATGAGACTACTGTAAACGTCGTGCCCAAAGACTAAATATAGGATGATAATAAAAGTGCTGTTTCTCACACCAACTTTTCCAGAATTTAATTGAAAATGATGCAGTTTAATGTCTCAGTCTACTCTGAAATTAATGCACATTTAAAATTCTTTATTGAGCATGATAGTGTTTTGAAAATAAAAAAAAGATTCAAAATCACATTTTATGTTGAACTAAAGGACTAAAAAAAGACACAAAATGACCAAAAAAAGACACCAAAAGACACAAAATGACTTACAAAGACATGAAAAGAATTCAAAAATGGACAAAATAGCCCAAGACTCCATAGAGTTAAGTTGTTAACCCATTTCTTGTTCCCTGAAAAAGGCCTACTTGTATAATTCTGAAATGTACATTATTTTCCAGTTTTGGTTAAGCTTACCTTTTTTTATTTACCTCTGGCAGTTCACCACTTACCTTTGTACCCTTTCAAGCTGTTCATTTGACTTGAACTGCTTGAATTTCAATAAAAAATGGAAAAATTGGGCTGTTCTAAAACTTTTGACCGGTAGTGTATGTAGTGTCAACAAATATTTCATATGGGAAACTAGATATCCATCATCGATACCTTTAGGTTTTGATCTATATCTAGATCTTTTCAGTGTTGAATTTCACTCATGATGGCACTCTTGCAACACCAGATAGATACATTGTGCAGGCCATGTTGTACTTTTTATGTATTCTCCACTATAAGTGAGTTTGCATGCAAGGATTGGAAGGTTCTCAGTCTATAATTACTAACTGCAAGTCCTACTTATGGTCTTTCATTCATCCATGATGCAGAGCCCGTTTGCTTTGGAGATACCTATGTTCAGCTTCCTTAAACAGCAATTAAACACCAATCTGAAAAGCAATATTTTGCCGTCCTCTTCGATTCAAGGTTTCACATTAAATCTTTGAACACACCCTGTATTACTGATAATCTTCCTTAACCCATTTAGGCCTAAAACGCCTGGAAAAAATGCCTGGAAAACCTATGGGCGATTTTAAAATAACCCCCTTTAAGTAATTTTATGTCTTTTTTCAGTAATTCTTTGTCTTTTTTGGGGTAATTTTGTCTTTTTTAAATAATTTTGTGTCTTTTTTGGGTAATTTTGTGTCTTTTTTAAATAATTTTGTCTTTTTTTTTGGCAATTCTGTCTTTTTTTGGGTAATTTTGTGTCTTTTTTAATAATTTTGTGTCTTTTTTTGGTAATTCTCTGTGTTTTTTTAATAATTATGTGTCTTTTTTGGTAATTTTGTGTCTTTTTTGGGTAATTCTGTGTGTGTTTAAAAATAATTTTGTCATTTTGGTAATTTTGTGTCCTTTTTGGTCATTTTGTGTCTTCTTTTGGTGATGATTTCAAAGTTCTGGAAAAGTCCCATGTTGCATTGCAACACTCCCACATGTATTCTGATGCATTTCATTGGCCAAGAGACCGAAAATAGGTGGAAAAAACTACAAATACTACAAAACGACGTATCCGCCGTATGGGTTAATTTCCCTTTCTAATTATGTTTGGGGTTTGTTCAAACAGTTACTTAGGTGTGGTCAGAGATGTGCTGTAACCACCCAATTGTGATGTCACCTGTACATCACTGCAGGAAGGTGAGAAGTTAACCAACAGGAGGTCAACAAAAACAAGATTTTCAGGGCCTGTTGAGTTACTTTTTAACATTATATCCACTATCTACAATCTCCAACAATAAAGGAAACACAAGGTGACTAATTGCACTTTCAGCAGTCTCTTTTTTTGCTGCATTTTTTTAAGGAGGGGCACGTCATCTTCGTGCATAGGCTGCTTATTAGAGTGAGTCACATTAGATCTCTCCACAGCCAGGATGGAGACGATATTAACTCTTTAAATGCACATATGGGTGTGTGAGTATTGTATTATGTGTGACTGACTTGAAAAAACACAAATCAATGGAGAGACCAGGACCAGAGCTGTTTGTTTTTCACCTGTCGTGGACTTCCTCAGGTCTTCACTTTGCAAGGACAAATACTTAAAGAGTGTTGGAAGCCTGAAGACAGAATAAAAGGGGAAGATTCAGAGAGACAGTGAGAAACATAAAGAACCAGACAGACAATTACAAGAGAGAGAAAAACAAAGGAGTGGAATAGGGAGCGAGGATGAGAGACAGTGGTAAAGAGGAGAGAGAGTCTGAGTGTGTAAATAGAGTTTAAATGTGCAGTAGGAATGAAATTCGCCTTGGGATTGCCTAGGTAAACAAGACAGCCGAGGCTTTGGTGGAGATGCTAATAAAACAGAGCTGTTCTTATCAGCTGAGCAGATGGCCTAACCCATCACATCTACTCAAACAGGGCCTGAGCCATCAGCATTCTAATGAAATTATTTATGATCGAAGATTACGTTCAAAACCTTGAACATACAACGCCACGTTTACCTTCCTGAAGAGATGAGAGCGGGCGGGGACGGCGGGGGTTTATGATGAGAAAGAGACAGATAGAGTTAGGAGTTGAGGAGATGAGTTAGGGGGACACATGAGAGGCAGTATAAGGTGTGTTTATGGACACATACGAGCAGAAAGAAAAAGATACAAAGAGAGAGAAAGGGACGGAGGGAGGGAGAGGAGGAAAACCAACATGGTCTCACAGAAATCCGCGAAATAGCCACGGATTTCGCTTAACTCAAAATCCGTGGAATAGCCACGGAAACGCTCAAATTTCCGTGAAACTGACACGGATTTCGCTACAATGCAAGTTAAAGACAGTCATATCCCGTGGCTATTCCATGGATATTTGTTCCTATTGGTTTGTTCCAAGTCACGTGACTTTCAAGGTCCCGGCGGTCAGAACAAAAAACATGGCGGACAGTTCTCTAATTTTTAGTGAAAAATCAATATTTTGACTTAGTTTCTGCATAAAAATGTATTTTGATCACATTTCTAGCGAGAAATATATGTTTTATTTTCTAAATATTCACTCAGTGAATGTACATAATCACTTTGTATGTTGGAATAGCCACGGGATATGACTGTCATTAACTTGCATTGTAGCCAAATCTGTGTCAGTTTCACGGAAATTTGAGTGATTCCGTGGCTATTCCACGGATTTTGAGTTAAGCAAATCCGTGGCTATTTCACGGATTTCTGTGAGATCATGTTAAGGAAAACACTTGGATATACTTTTATTTTATTTTTTATTCATTTAGTCAAAACACAACACAAATCACCAATGGACAAACACGGAGAGAAAAACAAAAACAAATCAAAAAACACAGCAACAAAATCACAAAACCAACCCACATAAATAAATAAAACCCACAATAATAAACAAGAACCTTAACACATCAAAAACTAAACAAGACACAAACAAACATCAAACATTATTACCACATAAAACATACAGTATATCAGTAAACTTGATAACTTAAGAAAAAATAAAAAAGGGTTAAGTTAAATGCCAGCCTTCCACTTCAATAAACCTTTCCCACCTTTCCAAATTAGCAAATTAGCAATATAACCTTCCAAAACAAAATAATGTTTAATAAGCATCCTAAATTTGATTAATATTCAAAGAATCTGCATTGACAGCTTTAAAAATAAATCTTTTCCCCAACAAGATAATTAAATTAATAATATAACTGCTTGTCTCTGTAACATCACCTAGTATAACAGAAAAGAAATCACATTCAGACAGCCAGAAAGGGCAGATACACTCAAAAGAAGAACTTGTTCCCAGAACGAAATAAAATTATGGAAATAATTTCCACCTAAATAAAATGCTTTAATTTAGCGAGAAACAGTTTTGTTGAGTGAACAAAATGTAAATATGTCGGGTCAACATGATGTATTTGCATTACTGTTAATTAATTACCAGGGCTCGGTCCAACTAGATTTGTAAGGGTAATTGTAACATACTAACGTAATTTTCTTGGGCCATTTAAACATGTATGACATTATTAAGAGTTACTTTATTTAATAGGGTAGTTACAACTACTAAATACAGGAATTAATTGTGCTGAACCAACAAAACAAAGTTAGGTTGAAGTGGTTTAGCCTAAAAGATTACCTTTATCATATGAAAATGAACATTATAGTAATTATTCAGGAAATAAATAAGAGTATTATATTCAGCAATTTAATTAGGTTGTTTTAACATAAAGCATTCTAGTGAACTTGTGTGAAAGTGTTGAATTTTATGCTAAAACTACATGTTTTAAAACTGTTCAACCACAAAACATCCAGTTTGACACCCAGTTTGCTTTTTTGAGTGTAGAGTTAGGAGTTGAGGAGATGAGTTAGGGGGATACATGAGAGGCAGTATACACTGTAAAAAAAAAAATCTGTTTAATTTACGGTAAAATACCGGCAGCTGTGGTTGCCAGAACTTCACCGTAAGAAATACAGTGAGCGTATGTAAATGTAAATATCAGCAAAAAAACTGTAATTTATACTGAATAATCCCATTACTTTCAGGATAATTGTGTCATCATGGTATTTCTCCATTCATTTTACATGAAAATTGTTTATTTTTACAGCACAACTGTGTTTTCTACAGTTTATGACAGTAGAATTTAAAGTTTTATGCTATTTCTTTGATTTACAGTAATTAAAAGTACACTCAAAAAAATAAGTCATTGGATGAACCCAATTAAATTGTGGGCAGAATTTCCATCCAACAAATATATGTAGCCCAAACTCAAAACAAGTGTATCAATGCAATATAATGTATTTGAGTTAATGTAGCTCACTTTTTTACATTTGGTCGAACTCAAATTAAAAACATGTATGTATTGTATTTAAATTGAGTTACCTCAACTCATTTATGTCGAGGAGAGCTAAAATAAAGAAATTGTGTTCGTTCAGCCTAAAAACATAGAATTGGAAAACTGAAAGTCATTCTTTTTGGGTTGAAGGGAAGGACAGGGGAGTCAATTAATACATTTTAGGTTACACTTCTTAAACTACTTTTGATTTGATTTTAATTGATATATTTTCATTAGATGAACAATACATTAATGTGTCACATCTAAGAAGGGCTTGAATCATTTTTCTGAGTGTATCTGCTACGGTGATGTGCAATGTTCAATTTTACGACCTATTTCTGATGCAATTTGACAGTGTTTTACTGTCATTTCTACAAACATTTTTTACAGTGTAAGGTGTGTTTATGGACACATACGACCAGAAAGAAAAAGATACAAAGAGAGAGAAAGGGAAGGAGGGAGGGAGAGGAGGAAAACACTTGGATATACTTTGTTGGGGAGTGGAGGCGGACTCAGGGGAGAGAGGAAGGACAGACAAACAAATGATGTTCTGAGTGAAAAAGTGTAACTGGTGGTTTGTTTTAGAGGGCATGTCGCCCCCGAGGACCGCCCCTGCCTCGCCGTCTCCTGTCCCCCCCGTCTGACCCCTCTGCCCTGGCTTATACTCTGGGCTTCTCCCCTGACAGGGGGGTTGCTTAGCCGGCTTAGCCCAGGTCAGGCACCTTGACCAAGGGCACAGCCTGCCGCCCACTCCCCTGGTGCCTGCAGGTATCATTTTTCTTCTCACCGGGTCTCCGAGCCGGAAGCACGGGGATAATTCTGGGAATGCCACAAAGCAGATGAGGAGAGGGCGGGGCGGGGAGGGTGAGAAAGAGGAGGAAGTAAAGTAGAGGAGGAAAGAGATGAATAGATGGAGTGGAGGAAGAGGAGACAAAGGTTCGAGAAGATGAAAAATTGGAGGGATGGAAAGGATGGAGAAGTGAGAGAAGGGGCAGGAGGAGAGAGAAAAGGGATAAATGGGGTAAAGAGAAGGGAGGAAGGATGGTGGATTAAGGGAGGAGAGAATTGATCTGGGAATGGTTAGTATGCAGCCCCCGCTCCCCCTCTCCTCCTCTCCTCCTCCCTCCTCTCCCATCAGTCAGTGAGGGCTGAGGGCTGAGAGTGTGTTGTGGACCACTGCCCGGATGCCTCATACATATTAAAGCCCCCTGCTATTATTTATATCATGTCTCTCCTTCCCCTGCTTGCTGCCCTCCTCCTCCTCCTCCTCCTCCTCCTCCTCCTCCTCCTCCCCCCGCCTTCATCCCTACCACACTGCCATACATACATGCACGTGCATGTCTGCACACACACACACACACACACACACCCAGGTTCACGCAGGTGCACTGACAGACAACTACTCACACAAACAATGACACACAATGACGCGTGGAGACACAAAAACAGACAGTCTAGTCACATACGCAGAGAAACAGAGGCACGCCGTGTGCTTGCATACGCACAAACACACACACACACACACACACACACACACACACAAACACACTCAGGGAGATTTGAATGATCTCGGTCTCTCCTCACGTCTTTCCTTCGCGCCACATTCTATACCTGTTTTTATGTCTGAGCCTGACTCATCCTCTCAATCGCTCCGTCTCTTTCTCATCTTCTCATTTCTGTCTGATCTTTTTTCTATCCCTCCCTCCTGCCTGTGATGGAGTGATATTATTCGGATAGGTCTTAAGCCCGGTAAAGCCCATAAGGACCTGTTTGTCTCTCTACCTTGTTTTCCAATACCACAGGGCCAGGGGATTGTGTCTCTTTCAGATGGCTGGTCCAGTGTTCTGAGCGGAGGTAAATGTAGTTCCCGTTTCAAAAACGATAAGAATTCCCTTTGCAGAAGAATTGCTATTAATAAAACGCAGACACCTTGACCACAGAGAGAAAGACAGTAAGATAGATAGATAGATAGATAGATAGTTATAGATCTTGTCATAAATCATCAGATCATAAATCTGTGACATAATGAGAAATAAAAGATGCCTAAAGCGAGGTTCTTCCAGAGTTTTACAAACCAAGCCCAGTCCATTTTCTTGTCAAATAACCAGCCTCTTAGTGCGTAGATGCGAACTCTTAATTTTTAAAACATTAATGAACGAGTCAGTTTTGATGTCAGAATCAAAAGGAATGCGGCAGAAAAATCCTGCACCTAGTAATTACACTGCTGACGTTTTATCTGCATAATGAAGAGAAGAGGGATCAGAAAGCAGAAAAAAAACACGTATCCTGTAGATTCAGAGTATGTAACCCCTCTAATACACAGGATATTTATTTTTAGGCCCTTAAACCTTATGAAAAACATTGTAATAACCACATAATACAATTTTAAAGCAGCTTTAATAGAATTTTTTTATAACTTCAAATCGACAGCTTATTGTTTTGCTGTGTGGCGGCAACTTGACTGTTTTTTGTTCACTCTCACGCTCCCATAGCGTGATGTTTGGCTGCAGCAGGCAGCTCTTTTCAATGACATAAGGAGAAAAAAACCCTCTGTAAACTACCTGACCAGCACCAAACGACAGACAGACACAGCTAGAAGCTAGCTGGTGAACACTTCAGTAGCTAAAGAAGCAGATGTTTTCCTCAGGAACTGGTAGAGCAAAGACTAAAAGAGAGTCAGGTGTCCAAAAGCACGACTTAAACTCTAATGTTGCTCTGTTACTGCTGGATGTTTAAATAAGCAAATGTTTGCAATTTAACCCTCTATGGTACAGTGTTGCCCCATTTTTGCCCTGTCAAATTTCTACAATACATGTTTTTGAGAGATGCAATACTTTAAAAAAGAGGGAAGTATAGGGAACCAATAGCAATGCTTTAATTTGTCACATGACCTCCAGGAGGCCATATTGAAACCCTATTTTGCAGACTTTTCCAAAGGAAACAGCTTTGCCATTTTGCGGCAAAAAAAATCACTCAAAATGTAATTTCCTGGCCCTTTACCATCTGGAAAAAAATATAAATTCCTACTGATAGGTGAGTAAACCTTTATTTTTGATAGTTTCCTACACTTAGACTGTTCAAGACATTAATTTCAATGGGTCGTTGGTTCAATGTTTCCTCCAGGCAACATTCAGACAAGAAACCGGTTAAAAAGTTCCTTTTATAATGTTTTTAAATTTAAAATGTTATGTATTGTACCCTGTTGAAGCTACTGAATCGTTTACACATGTTTATTCAATAAACAATGTTAAAATTTATTTAAAAAACTAAAATAATAATAATAATAATAATTGTAAAATCTCTTCAGATTATGTTCATTTAGTACTATTTTACAACAAAACATTTTTTTTCCTAACTGGCATCATAATGCGTACCATAGAGGGTTAAATTGTGAGGAGGTCACAGTGAAACCGAAGTTTGAATATCATTGTCTTCTGTAATGTAACAAGTGAAATTTGTGGGCAACGTAGAGTTAAAAAAAATCAATCAGTCAAATCTTTCTGATGTTATTTGATCGTTCAAAAGTTTGCCCTTTCACACGTGTAGAAGATAACAGAAGATTGTCTGTTTCCGGACACAAAACCCATAATAGTAATGCCATTAACTCACTCAATGTGACCTGCTCCATTCACATTCACAGACTCCATAGACTCAATTAGGCATTACAGTACAGATTGATTTGGACATTTGTGTTCACACATATAGCTCGTTCAGTTAATTTCCAGACAAGTGCAGGTTTCCAGTGCATGTGTGAAAGGAGGTCTTAAAACTGGTATAAAGAAATGTTCCATCTGTGTTTCAATCGATAAAAAAAACTTGTGTAATAGGGCGCCCATAAAAAATACATGCATGTGGGGAATTTTTTCCTTGTTACACACCTCACTTTCTCTGTGTTTTTTTGCCTTTTTTTGTAATGTCTCTATCAAATAAAGGAGAAAGAAATCATCTTCTTTATAATTTGGCTTTAATAGGTTTTAAAATAGATATACACTACTGGTCAAAAGTTTTAGAACACACCAACTTTTCCAGAATTTAATTGAAAATGATGCAGTTTAATGTCTCAGTGTACTCTGAAATTAATGCACATTTGCACCATTTAAAATTCTTTATTGAGCATGATAGTGTTTTGAAAGTAAAAAAAAGATTCAAAATCACATTTTATGTTGGACTAAAGGACTAAAAAAGACACAAAATGACTAAAAAAAGACACAAAATGACAAAAAAAGACACAAAATGACTTACAAAGACATGAAAATAATTAAAAAATGGACAAAATAGCCCAAGACTCCATAGAGTTAAGTTGTTAACCCATTTCTTGTTCCCTGAAAAAGGCCTACTTGTATAATTCTGAAATGTACATTATCTTCCAGTTTTGGTTAACCTTACCTTTTTTTATTTACCTCTGGCAGTTCACCACTTACCTTTGTACCCTTTCAAGCTGTTCATTTGACTTGAACTGCTTGAATTTCAATAAAAAACTGGAAAAATTGGGGTGTTCTAAAACTTTTGGCCTGTACTGTATATGGCGGTAGTTAGCCATTTTAATGTATCTTTAAAATCTGGTGTCAGTATGAAGGGAAATCACTCCATATGGTGCTTATCAAATGTAGTATTTAATTATATGACCAATGGCAAATCTCCAAAAAAAAACAGGACATCCCTGAACAGATTAAGCCCTGCATGTCTGGGACTAAGAACCTCTATCCCTTCGTTTATCCTCCCTCACTCGGTGGGGTTTCCTCCATCTTTTCCCTTCTCCGTTCACTCATCGTCCACCTCATTCCTCCGCTCCCGCCTTCCCCGTTCCCGCTCCTTCCTCTCCTCCGACTGTGATGTCCTTGAGGGCCTGCTGAAGCTCCCATAAAGCCTGCAGTAAATGGCTCTAATCCGGTAATAAATGGCTGTGTCCTACAGACAAGGGTGTGAGGCTGCTGCAGCCACGGCTTTATCAGATGGAATGGTATTGGCACACACATGCACAGACACACACATACATTCACAGATGTAATAGAAGCTGCATTAATGTGTGTAAGCATGCATGCTCTCACACACACACACACACACACACTCATTTATACAGCTTCAGATGGAATCACACCTGCTCCGATTGTGCTGCTTTTATGGATGCCATGCAAGAGCAGCGCCATTATTACTTTTAAATGATTAGAGATGCGACAATGATGCATTATGATGATAGAATCATATAGAGCTGTATGAGCTGTTGCGTTGCTCTTTATGCCTGCCGGGATAGACTGTAACTGAATGAAGGAGCAGGGAGGGACACGGGGAATAAGAAGAATAGTAATGTGACCTTTGGAGATACTTGGAGTTCACCTGTTTTTAATCAGCAAATACAATTGATTTTCATCTCCCCTGGTTTTATTTGTGTAATACTGTAGTCACTCGGTCCTCTGAGACTGGACTTAAATGTATGTGTGTGTGTGGGAATGTCTTACAACCTCCACACTCCTTGTTGAGTTGTAACCCAGAGCAGTGCTTTCATTTTCCTGTCATAACGTGTATTGATTTTTCCCGTGTGTGTGTGTGTGTGTGTGGGCGCTCATGTGCAGGCATTTGTGCTCCAAGCTTCAGTTTTTTGATCAGCGTATGTGTTTCCCTTCAGGTGGAGCTGACCGGCAGCAGCGTGTTTGACTACATCCACCCGGCGGACCACGTGGAGATGGCCGAGCGGCTGGGGATCAGGCCGCATCTGAGGGCCGAGGCCGGCTGCCACACGGGCCCCGAGAGCGCCTCCAGCTCCGCATCCACCTCCTCGCTGGCCGGTACCCCTGAACCCGGTGCTGATGATACTGTCAAATTATATACACCACCGGTCAAAAGTTTTAGAACACACCAACTTTTCCAGAATTTAATTGAAAATGATGCAGTTTAATGTCTCAGTGTACTCTGAAATGAATGCACATTTGCACCATTTAAAATTCTTTATTGAGCATGATAGTGTTTTGAAAGTAAAAAAAAAGATTCAAAATCACATTTTATGTTGGACTAAATGACTAAAAAAGACACAAAATTACCCAAAAAAAGACACAAAATGACAAAAAAAGACACAAAATGACAAAAAAAAAGACACCAAAAGACACAAAATGACCAAAAAAGACACAAAAAGACACAAAATTACTTACAAAGTCGTGAAAATAATTCAAAAATGGACAAAATAGCCCAAGACTCCATAGAGTTAAGTTGTTAACCCATTTCTTGTTCCCTGAAAAAAGGCCTACTTGTATAATTCTGAAATGTACATTATTTTTCAGTTTTGGTTAAGCTTACCTTTTTTATTTACCTCTGGCAGTTCACCACTTACCTTTGTACCCTTTCAAGCTGTTCATTTGACTTGAACTGCTTGAATTTCAATAAAAAACTGGAAAAATTGGGGTGTTCTAAAACTTTTGACCGGTAGTGTAGAGAAAAGTGAAAGACATACAAGAAAAGCTTAGTTTGCATCATTAAAACAACACACAAATAATTGCATTTATGACAAATCCTCTCAGATGGATATTTTTTAAAATAATTTTCCGTCTTCTCTCCTCCGCCACAGCTCCGTCTAGTCCTCATTCTCCTGCTGACGAGCCCCCCGACCGCGGCTACTTCATCCGCATGAAGTCCACGCTCACCAAAAGAGGCCTGCACGTCAAGTCCTCTGGATACAAGGTACAAATAAAACCTCATGATTTAAAAACATGCCTTGTATTATGCTTCCTTTTCCTATTTACCTGCTTGTTGTCAGGATGGTAAAATAACAGGGAGACTGTTGTTTTGCCCGGCCGGTGTTTCATAGCACTGTCAGGTTGGTCGTTTTCACTGTGTTTTATGGCTCTGACCTTATTTCACACTGGACCGCTGCACATAACAGGCAGTTTACTGCACTCACTGCTGTAATACCAGTGCTGCTGCATTATTATAGCTTAGAATCTGCCTTTGCTTTGTGCTTATTATTGTGTTAAATATTATATTTATGAATGTTAGGGGTGTGCCATATCGTATCGTTCATGATACTATATGTCTATATCGGTATTTTTTTTTATGGTTAAAAAAAATGCATATCATGATATTGGCAACATTCCTACTTCTTGATGTAGTGGCGTAAGGCTAACATTAGCTAACAATTAAAGTTGTCTTAATCACAAAAAGCTACTTACTCTCTGTCGCTAAACACATGCAGCTTTCAAAATAAGAGCACGGTGTGTTAACAGAATCCACCACAGAACTTACAAGAAGACTGTCAAAATAAGATGCCTTAAATAAAACATACAAGAACCTTTATTCTCCTTTACAAAATTTCATTAAAATATGCCCCTGAAACCCCTAAATGTTTTTTATTTTTTTATTTTCTCATACTCAAGAGTCAAGATTACATTTAAAAGAATATTTTATTTAAAAGAATATCACGATATTTCAGGCTACTTTTTGCGATAACGATATTCTTGACGATATTACAAAATACTTAAAAATATATAGAAAATATGTTTTTTTTTTCTGGGCAGTCTGTATAAATCTGTATAAATAAATAAAAATCTAAAATGGAAGTGCAAACCTCAACAGTTGCCAAATACAAGAACAAATATTATTTGGCAACTGTTGAGGTTTGCACTTCACACTACATTTTAGATTTTTATTTATTTATACAGATTTATACAGACTGCCCAGAAAAAAAAAACATATTTTCTATATATTTTTAAGTATTTTGTAATATAGTCAAGAATATCGTTATCGCAAAAAGTAGCCTGAAATATCGTGATATTCTTTTAAGGCCATATCGCCCAGCCCTAATGAATGTTATAATTCCTTTCGTTGTTGCTGTTATTTTCCACATCCTGTGTCTTGCAATGCAAAAAACGCCTTGTGTGAATGGAATGCATACTGATGTTTTCTCTGTCAGGTAATCCATGTGACGGGACGAATCCGCTGCCGCCCCGCACATGTGCCCGGCTCCACGCGCTCGGTGCGTCGACCGATGGGTTTGGTTGCGCTCGCACACACCCTCCCGCCCTCCACGCTTAATGAAGTCCGCATGGAGAGCCACATGTTTGTCTTCCGAGTGAACATGGACCTACAGGTCACATACTGTGAGAACAGGTAAGGATTTCATCTGTGTTTTGACATTAAGCAGTGTGGATGTTTACACATAAATAAGGGTAAATAAATGTTGGTGCCTTTCTCTGCAGGATCTCAGAGTATATGGATCTGACCCCAGCAGAGGTGGTGGGACACACCTGTTACCACTTCATCCACGTAGAAGACCTGGAAAACCTCCGACAGAGCCACGAGGACTGTGAGTCACATCTATATGCTTATGTAGAATATGAAATTCATCCCCATCCCCCCTATTCTACACAGTTCCTGAACTTGAGTAAGAGCCTGTTGTCATCTCATTCAGTCTTATTGTGATAGGCGCCCTCTGCTGCCAGCATCATGAACTGCAGGACCTTAACCAGACTTCTCTCCTCTACCGTATCCTGTCCTTCATCCTTTCTTTCTTTCTTTCTTTCCATTCTTTTAGAATAGATTTTAAAATTTTATTGTTTGTTTTTAAAGCTCTTAATGGCCTAGCCCCTCAATATTTGACCGAGCTCCTTAAAATCCACGCCCCTGCCAGAACACTGAGATCCTCCAGTCAGCTGCTATTGGTCACCCCTAAAACCAGACTAAAAACCACTAAAACCAGACTAAAAACCAAAGGGGACCGTGCCTTTGTGGCTCTGGAATAATCTGCCCTGGCACATTCGAACTGCAGGATCTTTTGAAGTTTTTAAATCCTCCTTAAAAACACACTTTTTCTCCCTGGCTTTTAATCAAGTTTAAGTGGACATCTTGCAAAAACAAAATTTTATTTAAATTTTTCATTTATTTTATTATATTTTTAATTTATTTTATTCTATTGTTGCACTGTGTTTATGTATTTTAGTTTTTACCGTATTTCCTGCAACTGTGATATCTGTACAGCACTTTGGTCAACCCCGGTTGTTTTAAATGTGCTCTATAAATACATTTTGACTTGACTTGACTTCTTTCCGTCCTCCTCCCAGTGCTGAGGAAAGGCCAGGTGGTGACCGGTTACTACCGCTGGCTGCAGAGAAGAGGAGGCTACCTGTGGATCCAGTCCAGCGCCACCGTCTCCATAAACCACAAAGCCCCCCACGAACGCAACGTCATCTGGGTTAACTACGTCCTGAGGTCAGTACACACTGGGTCTGTGTTCCAGGACTGCTGATGTGAACAGAGTTTATACTGGCAGGCATCATGCTGAGTACAGAGATCCTTTTGAAGGGCTAGATGATGAAATGCAGCAGGATTACTGGAAGAGTTTCACTGCATTCAAATTGTGAGAAAACTGAAGATATGTACTCCAAATAGAGACATCAAAGCAAAGCACACTACCAGGTTTTTTTTACATGTTTATATGAATATTGAAGATAGTAAAATTGTATTTGAAATTTACAAGATGATAAAACATTTAAGGCAAGGCAAGGCAAGTTTATTTGTATAGCACAATTCAACACAAGGTAATTCAAAGTGCTTTACATACACATTAAAACAGCAAGACACAATTGAAAACCGTAAAAACAGTCAATTAAAACATGGAAATAGAACTAAAAATATAAATAAGATAAAATAAGATACAGCAGGATAAGAAAAGAGATAAAATGATAAAAAGCACAAGTCAGACATTGTGTAGTTAAAAAGTAAGGGCAGTAGAGGAGAGCAGATAAGTGTTAAAGTTAAGAGTACGCTGCAGTAAACAATAGAAATAACAATAAAAAATAAATGTTTTTAGTCCTGATTTAAAGGAGCTGACCTCAGATCTACAGCTAGTTTGTTCCACATTTAACTTAAGTTTAGGGCTGTCACAATATCAGATTTTTTAACGCATAAAAAGGATTAAAAGAAATGTATTATAACAGTATTATTGAAATATCTATAGAAAATTTAAAGAGTAATAATAATGCTGTTGATGTCAGTTTCATATTTTTCTATCTTTCATTTTGCGTTTTGTCTCTCTTTTTTTTGGACAAATAAAAAATGCTTAAAATAAGAGTGTCGGGAGGTGGAGAGAGAGTCTGTAACTATAACTCCAGAGAATGAAAAGAAACAGAAATAATTTAAGATGTACTGTATTATTTGCCTGATAGTTAATGTATTATTATCAATCAACATTTCAATTTTTAAATGTCATGCTTGTCAGCATGACAGCACTACTTACGTCACTTTTATTTTGAAGGTTTTATACATTTCTTTTTTTTTTTTGCTCTAAAACAGATAAAAGTTAATCCCCAGTTATTTAATTGACGACTGTTCATCCCATTAAAATGAAGCAGATTCTTATCATTTCAGTGAGATGATGAAATTGAGTTTTATAAGCTTTCACAGTGCATAATGTTATATGATTTTTAATTAATCACTGAGGTTTTTTGTCAGTCTTTTATTTTTTTTAAACAAGTAAAAGTCATTACTAGAGTCTGTAATGCTGCTCAGCAACGCAGCATTACTTACCCACTATTTAATGTCATTACTCTGAATTGAACAGATTTTATAAGACGGCTTCGATTCGAGACTCTGCACCTTTTTATTTCTGTTTAAGTTCAAATGAACCTTTAAATGTAGTATTACTTCTGTGAAAGGCTTTATTTATTTACTCCGCAGACACAACAACTGCAGCAACCTCGATAGAATATGCTTCCCCCTTATTTCCCTCTTGTATACACACACACGTATTCACCCAGACACGGATGCAAATACACTCAGACTACACATGCACACGTTGTACACACACACACACACACACACACACACACACAGCAACACGGTACATAACACAACGGCGGAGCAGTCAGACAAAAACAAGAGGAGGAGGCTGAATTTCAATGCTAATTGGACTGAAGCTATATAATTACAACAAATGGATGTCAGAATTTTGGGGCTGAATGGTGTTTTAGTTAATTAGTGCTGTAATTACAAGAGCTCATTAACTTCTCCAACAGCCTCCTCCTTGTCTGAGCTTAACTGTGTATAGGTGGGCTGCTGAGTGGGGCAGAGTGTGTGTTTCTGTGTGTGTGTGTGTGTGTGTGTGTGTGTCTTGAAGGGCGGGGTCTGCCTATCTGTCTGTTTGCGTGTCGGTGCTTGTGTATGTGTGATAAGGGGCTGTTGTTTGGAGAATGGTGGATGTGTTAGGTGGAGGTTAGAAGGGTTTGAGGCAGTTTGGCTATTGGAGGTTGTTATTAGGCTGATTATATGTTGTTTCCATCTCTAAGTATTCACTCAAATCAGCCTGGCACTAGTGTGTGTGTGTGTGTGTGTGGTTTTTTTTTCAAAGCTGTAAGTGGCTTTTAAGTGGTAGATGATCATTTGTGTATATGTCCACTTTTTCTCCCTCCCTCTTTCCTTTTCCATCTATCTTTCCTCCACCCAGTCGAACAGAGCTGCCCGACACCCCCCTGGATATAATGCAGCTACCAGAGAACGTAAGAGCGGAGCGACTTCGAGTGAGCTCGTCCCCCACCGACAGCGCCCCGCAGGCCCGAGGTAGGACGCCACACTCTTGAATCCCTTCCCATGATGCCCACTGACACACAGAGAAACACTCACAAAAACACAATTTTTGTTATTGTCATTACAACTTGTTGATGTTATACATTTGTTTTTTCTATTATCAGTTCATTACTTTCTAATGAAATTTTAGGTGGAGGCTTTAAATAAGCCCATCTGGGTTTTCTGCCTCTCCCTGCACTTTACATTATATGTTATCTTTGTCATTTTATGTAATTCTAACTGTGCAAATAAATAAAACCGAAACCTAAAACCTGCGTGTGCATCTTTTTATCCTAAAAATCTCCCTTCCTCCTCAGGCTCGCAGCCAGCGAAGAGCTCAGTGGGGAAGAGTGACCCCGACACTAAAGGCAGAGAGAAATTCCCCGCTGCTGCCATCCAATCAGAGGACAGGAGGAAGCGCCTGCTGAGGTCTGAACCCGAGGGCGCTCCTCCCGAAACCCGCCGCCGACTGGAGGACCTCCGCCACCAGGAGGAGAGCGTGTCGGCCTCCTCTGACCTGGCGAGCGAAAGCGAGGGGGAGGAGGAGGAGGAGACGGAGTGGGACCAGGGGGGAGACAGTGACAGGTTGAAACAGGAGGACAGCGGGGGAGTTAAACAGAGTCGGGGAGGAGACACGCCCACTAGAGGGGAGCGGGGGAGCAGGGTGCACAACGGCCGGGCTGTGATCCAGCAGCTGAAGAGCGTGGTGACCCCGTCCCCCAGCATAAAAACTGAACACGAAGCCCTGACCACCGGGGGGCGCTGGGGGTCCCACACACAAACCTCCAGCTCCCACACACACACACACACCTCCCAGCCGCAACCCTCACACGCACACACGCCCTCCAGCAGCCTGAACGGCGACAGCCCCACCACCCCCATCCCCGACTCCTCCTCCAGCAGCGAGGCCCCCCCGAAAGGCTTGTTCACCCCCCCCGTCCCCGGCCCTGTCCCCCGCTATGTCCGTGTCCTCCCCGCTGCCCCGCGAGGACAGAGTCGTGTCGGGGGTGGTCAGTCGGAGCGGCGGCGGCGTCGGTAGCGCTCCTGACTTTGAGCTGCTGCAGAGACTGGCTGCAGGAGGCGCAGCGGGGCGGGTCCTCTTCCACCCCCTCGCCCTCGGCCCACAGGGCCCTCAGAGCCTCTACGCTCCCAGCACGATCCGCTACGCTCCACCTGAGATGCCCCCCTCCCACCACCACGGAGTAGAACACAGCGATGGCCTGCAGCTACGCTCGGACCACCACAAGGGACACCCGCCAGCCTTCTTCCCCCACCTACAGCGGTTGGCCGGCTTGCCACCCTTCAGTGGTTTCTCCCCGTCTGACAGCCCTTTCTCCTCCGGCCTGCCCTTCTGTATGAATGGACTGAGGGGGGCTGCAGGCTCCGAGGAGGACTGAAGGGAGGAGAGGATGAAAATGAAGGACGGAGCAGAGTGACAGACCAGAAAGAGAGACGTTGAAAAGGGCAGGAGAGACAGAAGTGGCAGGACATTAAGCCTCTGAGGACGTTACTAATTGGACAATGAGCTGAATAACTGCGATTTAAAATATGTGACAAGTCGCTGCCATCGGGGATTATTGTGACAGTGACTCTCGGAGAAAACGGGACATGGAAACTTTTGACTGGTCGTCCCTCCAGACTTTCTGTCTCTGCAACAATAATGAACTCCGCTCTGTGTCTTTCTCTAGATGACTGTGTTGATTTCTGTGTCTCTTCCACTCAGAGAAGCCATATTGTATATAGAGACAAAACCATAAAGACCCTCAGCTCACACCCTCCTCACTGTCACTCCAATTAACCCCATTAACCCTAAAGCCAGTAGAAAGAGATGGACACTTGTCTGTAGGAATGAAAGCGACTTTGGAATATACATTTTTATTATTGCAGTATTATACAAATCATCTCTTACGCTGTAAGAACTTGATTAAAGGGTTTCCTTTTAAAATAGACGGAGAAAGCCCTCTGGTGTTTTTGTATTGAGATTCAAAATGATAATGATAGAAAAAAATCTGAGTATTCATCCGTCAGCCATACTTAAAGCACACTGTTGGGACAAAAATATGAATAATGTAGTCCCAGACATTCCATTATATATAAGGGAAGAAAATGCAATGCAGACAGGACGTTATTTCTGTTTTCTGATTATAGGAAGCTCGTTTGTTTAACTGAGTATTAATTATAGTATATTCTGTATGATGCTGCGCTTGTGTTTGTGTATGAAAGCCATATTGTTTTTATTTTTAAAGTTTTGTAATTTTTTTTACCAGATGGAAGGATGGTGTGAAATTTGTGTCGAGACAGACTAAAAAACATTGTTTAATTGGATGTACAAGACCATCCTTTTTTTTTTCTCTCTCTCTCTTTAAAAAAAAATATATTTCTGAAAATGTTTTTAAGAGGGGAAATGGTGCTGGACACAAGTGTTTGTTATCATTTAAACTTCTGTGTTTTTTCTGAGCACTTACTGAAATTTGTTCTGGTGTGAACTCAAAGCACTTCATCACTTAACACTCACAGTGTGATCCTGTTAAAACAGAAAACAATGCAAGAGTGGTCACTAATATCATATCCTAGTGGAGGGGATAAATAAACAGACCTGTGGTCATTAAAAGACGACCATAAGAGGTCAATAAAAATAACTCTGATATTGGTTTCAGTTCAACTCAGTCAACTGGAAGTAAAGTTTTAAATTAGAAGGTGGAAATATAAAACACTTTAAATTTCTGTATCGCACTGATTGATTGAAATTCCTCTCAGGAGTGAAAAAAACAAACAAACAAAACACTTTTTATATAAAAAAAAATGAATTAGGAGTTTTTTTTAAGTAGTGCATTTCAGATGAAGTGAGTCACAAACAGTTTGGCGGACTTAAAAAAAAAAGATACTCGAACAAATTGAGAATCTTCACTTCAAAATGGGGTGTTTAACATGTGAAAATGTGACCCTTTTTTTTTAGAAAATGATTGCACCAATACACCAAAATGCATTCTTGAAAAATAATGTGACAATAATAGAACAATAATCATCACTTTAAAAATAAAGTGATCCATGATGTGATCAAAATACACCTAAATTTATATTATCTGTTGAAAACCAATTCTTCCAAAATGATGCCATAAAGTTCCACATCCTATGTTAATTATTTTTCTTTGCTTCCAAATTGAGATTATGGTTGACTGTCTGATCTGAGGGTGGAAATCTCTGATGTTCTGATGTCTGACAGAAAAAAAAGAGGAAAAAATATTTCCAACTGTTCAGATCCGACGTGCACTACACACCCATACTGTAGCTGTCAAATGCAAATGTGTGTGTGAGCACACATATTGGGTGTTTAATGATATAACGTGTGTGTGTATGATTGCGTGCGTGTGCTTGTACAAATGTGTATGTTTTTATTTTTTATTTTTGTTTTTATTTTGAATTAAATAGCTAACCCCTTGCCCATCACTGTGAATCTAACGTTACCCCCCCCCCCCCCCCCCCCCCATCTCTGTGAATACCCCACCCACTCATCAAATAAAATGAACAAATGTAAAAAGAAAAACAGTGATACAGATGACGATAACAATAAAATATTCCAGTAGAGGAGCACAACTCAATGCTTTGTCCTTTATTTCTTGCTTTTCAACATAAACTCAACAGCTGATTTACTGTATAAATAAGGTTGAAATACATTTTTTAATTGTGGTTTAATTTTTTTTTATGTTTTGAGAAGATATACACCTTATCTGTCAAGAATAAATCACATTGTCACAATCATTTCATGGAAAGAGGTAAAATGTTTTTATTATAGTTTTATATGTGATTAAAATAGATCACGTGGGCCACATATTTTAAGTTTGAAAAGTTTGTTCTGCACTAGTTTTTCTTAATAACTGACCCGTATTTTCTTCACAAAACATCAGTATTCCAGACATTTATATACAGCCTAGCAGACTATCATAAATGTAAACAACATAGCCAAGAATAACAAACACACGAGGAAAATAAGTGGAAAATTTCTTATAAAAGATGTCTTGTATCCAGATAGTTATGTGTCAGGTGGGTGATTTTGTATATTCCTGGAGAATAAAAGACAACAAAATAGATCCTTAATAAAAAAGTTAAAATGTGCAATAGGTGAAAGTGACCCTGGCATGAAGAAGGACGAGTGTGTTGGATTTAACAAAGAATTAAATTCATACACAAAAGCACAGCGAGTCCATGGACAGCGTCTCACTTATGAGAGACTATATGCGTGCATGCATCGACATGTGTGTACATATGAGTCTGTGTGTGTGTGCATTGGTGGTTTGCTTGTGTGTCTGCACGTGTGTGCATCTCCATGAATTTGCGAATGTGTGTGTGTGTGTGTGTGTGTGTGTGTGTGTGTGTTGTCTGAAGCAGCCCCAGGGAGGGGCTCTGACATTGAAGACGGGTTAAATCCTGTTTTACATTCAAGTGGCAGGCCCTAGTTCATTAGAGTGAGGATCATTCCTCCTCAAGACCAAAGGAAGCGCATACTAAACAAGAGCAGTTGTTGGGGAGAAAATGCCATTGTACGTGCAAAACCGTATGTACTGTATAAGTGGGTGTGTGAGCGCTGATGTGCTGGGAAACGGAGCTGCACAATAACCTCTGCTTTCTTCTTTATATCTTCTTTTCCGGGGAGTACAGATGCAAGTAAAGATGCGGCTTGTACAGTGCACTATTTGTGTCAATGTGCATGTGTGTTTGTGTGTGTGTGTGTGTGTGTGCACAAGTCATGGCAGCTCTCCCGACTGTCTTCCTCTCCGCCTGTCATTGAGTCACCCATATGCCCTCTCTGTCACTGACTTTGATGGCTTATCTTACCCCCTGAATTGGAGTCGCGCTCCCGGGGGAAATACCTTAGCACATGTAAATGCATTTGAAAGAGTAAAAATATGGGTAGGAATAATAGAGTGAGGGATGGAGGCAGACACCCAGACAGCTTTCACCTGACACGGGCTTACTACACCTCCACAACTCTCTCTTTCCTTCATCCCTCCTCTACTATTTTTGTTTCCCAACAATCTCTGCTTTCTCCCCCCTCAGCCAGGAGAAGGCCAATCCATACTTAATGTAGTTCTCAAGGCAGATGCTTTGATCCATACACGTGGCATTTAACACCTGAGAGCAGATGAGCAATCTGCTCTCAAAACAAGCAGGGGTTAGGGCTCCTGCTTTCAGGGCTGGGGAGTGTTCGACGTGCCGCTCAGGTTTTTAGAGATGTACGAGGTTAGACCTGGACTCGGAGCCGAGGCTGGTGTTGTGGTTTCTGTAGCTGCTCGGGGTCTGGGGTGGATGGTGTTTGTCAGGGAGGGCGCGTCTCCTGCCTCTGGGCGCCCTGCCCTTTAGACGCGCCAGGCCTCAGGAGCCTCCTGCATGCCAAACAGACCTGTGCAGTCAGATGCAGCCACGGAGGAGAGGAGAGGAGGGGAGGAGAAGCGAACGTGAGGAGGAGTCCAGAAAGAAAAAGGACTTGAGGGCGAAAGGGTAGAAGAGGATCTGAGGGAGAGAGGAGAGGAGGGAGAAGAGGGGCTCGAGGGGAGGAGGAGGTGGGGGTGCTGGTCACACTGCAGCAGCCATCTAGACACACCCTGCATGTGAAACACAACTGCACCGAGACGCCCTGGGAATCAGCGAAGGAGAGGTGGGAGGAGAGGAGGAGAGGAGGAGGAGAGGAGGAGAGGAGGAGAGGAGGAGAGGAGGAGAGGGTGACTCTGAGGTGAGTCTCAACAGCAACACTGTGTGTCGATGGCCGCGAGATATCACAGACCTTCGCCCTAACCCAGTCACTGATAGTTATCACAGACAACCCCCCCATCACTCCCACACACACACACACACACACACACACACACACACACACATTCTTGTATTTCTATCTTTATGAGGACCCTCATTGGAGCAGTGAATTCCCTTGCAAGGTTATAATAGTTTTGAATTTTTCATTAGTTTTAGTTTTAATTTTGTTGTGAATTTTTGTTTTTCAAATTCAGTTAATTTTAATGAGTTTTTAGAGTGAGTTTGCTAGGTTTAGTTTAGTTTTTATTAGTTTTAGTTTTTTGTAATTGGGTATTTGTTGATTAAAAGAGGTCACAGTAAATTTTGCCTTTATTTCCTTTGTCTGATCCATCTTCATTGCGTATGAAAAAAGTTGACAAAGATGAAAACGAAGGACATTTTCACTATCATTTTAGTTAGTTTTGTAACCACACAATACAGTTTCAGTTAATTATCATTATCATGTAACCTTTAACCCTTAAAACAAAGTCTGGAATCTCAAAAAAGCCTTTAACGATGTGAGGACCGGCCAAAGTGTCCTCACTTTAGAAAAATGTCCTCACTCTGTTGGTTAAAAATGCGTTCTGGTCCTCACTATGTAGGAAGTACAAGAACACACACACTCACACACACATTCTTGTACTTCTATCTTTGTGAGGGCCCTCATTGGAATAGTGAAGTCGTTAGTTTTGATTCATTTTTAGGGTGAATTTACTAGTTTAAGTTTAGTATTGATTTTTTGATATGCTTCAGTTTTAGTTTAGTTTTTATTAGTTGTGGTTTTTTTTGTAATGGGGTATTTGTTGGGTGGGAGATTAAAAGAGGTCACAGTAAATTTTGCCTTTATTTCCTTTGCCTTATCCATCTTCATTACGTATGAAAAAAGTTGACAAAGATGAAAACGAAGGACATTTTCAGTATCATTTTAGTTCGTTTTGTAACCACACAATACAGTTTCAGTTAATTATCATTATCATGTAACCTTTAACCCTTAAAACAAAGTCTGAAATCTCAAAAAAGCCTTTAAAGTAGTGAGGACCAGCCAAAATGTCCTCACTTTGCAAAATTGTCCTCACTCTGTTGGTTAAAAACGTGTTCCGGTCCTCACAATGTAGGAAGTACAAGAACACACACCCACACACCCACACACACACACACACACACACACACACAGCAACCACATGCTGCTCTGCTCAGTTCATATATTCATACATGCTCGCAGATGAGCAGCTCATTATAAAAATTATGCATGTACAGCATGTGTGTGTGGACAGTTTGTACATCCTTTGACTCCCACTGTAAGGAGACTTTCTATTCACTCTGACAGCACTTTACTGGGCCTCGCTTGCATAATCCAAAAAAATATGACAACTTATCAAATATGGTGTTACAGATAGTGGTCTTTATTTGTGCTGATACGTTGCTGCAATTGAAGGTTTTGGAATTGTTTATAAGAGATGCGTCAACACTTTTTCTCCGTTATTGATTTAATTATGGAGTGTGTGTTCTCTGAAGGAGGCCTTTTCGAATCTCATTTATGTCTCCAGCTAATGGTGAGGACACTGAGGTCGTGTCCTTTTGCTTTTTCTGGGAAGTCACTATCAAATAAACAAAATATCCTAAATGTAATTGTAAAAAAATGTTTAGAAACCTTTGTGTGGAAGGGTGATTAACCAGTTAGGGGGGCTCCTATTGATGCCCACCTTTCTGTGCTTTTAACTGATATGTGTCATATTTTGTTAAGTTGCAGCCTTATGACTAAACTAAATTTTCCCCTCAACAATTTGCAATCAATAGTGCATAATGATAAAGTCAAAATCAAATCAACTCGACTTTATTTATAGAGCCCTTTTTTATGTATTTATTTATTTATTTATTTATTTAAACAAAACACAACATAAATCACCAATGGACAAACACAGTAAAACAAAAACAAAAAACAAAAAACAAATGACAACAAAATCACAAAACCAACCTAAATAAATAAATAAATAAAACTACAATAATAAATAAGAACTTTAACACATTAAAACTAAACAAGACACAAACAAACAGCAAACATAATTACCACATAAAACATACAGTATATCAGTAAACTTGATAACCTAAGAAAAAATAAAAGAGGGTTAAGTTAAATGCCAGCCTTCCACTTCAATAAACCTTTCCCACCTTTCCAAATACCGTCCAACATCACCATTCCTATTAGCAATATAACCTTCCAAAACAAAATAACGTTTAATAAACATCCTAAATTGATTAATATTCAAAGAATAATATTTATAGAGCCCTTTAAGACAGCGTTAGCTGACACAAAGTGCTGTACATGACAGGACAGACCAACAATAAAAACAAAGAACAAGCAAAAACAACTAAAACAAAGCGAGTCTCATGATGGGTAAAAAAAAAAACAATAAATAAAAGTGGGTTTTAAAATGAATCTCAATTTTAAAATTAGTCTTAATTTTGAAATGAATCTTAATTAAAAAAACCCCCACAAAGAACAAATAAAAACAAATAAAACAGAACAAAGGCTCATGTTGAGTTAATAGATTATAAGAAAATAGATTATGTGCAAATGTATTAAAAATATATTAGTCATGTCCCTCCCCATGTTTCTGCACCTTGACTGGAGTCCACCTGTGGTGAATTCACTTGATTGGACATGATTTGTACAGGCACACACCTGACCTGTCCATATAAGGTCTCACAGCTCACTATTTATAGAAGTGCAAAAAAAAATAGCCATGAGGTCAGACTTGCAGAGCTCAGAGTTTGGAGACGGCTACAAAAAAAAACCCAACAACATTTTAAAGAAAGCAACAAAACACACAAGTGTCAGAATCAGCATTGGCAATCGACCAAACATCTGTAGTCCATCAGTAGTGGACTCGTGTTTCACAATCAGTGCGTCCCTTGTTGTCTGGCTGAGCTCCAGAGATCCTGTGTGGAGGTGGAAGAAACTTGTAAAAGGGACAACCATCACTGAAACACTTCAGTGATCTGTGCTTTATGGACAAACAGAAGCCTCTCCTCAGTGAAAGTCACATGAAGGCCTGTTTGGAGAAAACAAAACGCCTAAAGGACGCTGTGGGAAACAAGATTCTCTGTTTGATGAATCAAAGACTGAACTGTTTGGCTTCAATCAGCGTCATGTCTGGAGGAAAACCTGCACAACACCATCCTAACAGTGGAGCAGGGTGGTGCAGCATCATGCTGGGAGTGTTTTTCATAAGCAAGGACTGAGACAGAGAAAAAAGAGCTATTCTTAATGAAAACCTGGTTCAAAGCACTCAGGACCTCTGACCATGTTGCAACAGGACAATAACCCAGACAAGACAACTCAGAGAATGTCCTCAAGTAGTTCATCCAGAGCGGGATTTGATCCCAATTGAACATCTTAAGAGACCTAAAAAAGACCATCGGCAATCCACATCCAATGTGAAAGAGCCTGAGAGAATCTACAGAGAAGACTAGCAGGGAAATCCCAAAACCAGATATGAAAAGCTTATCGCGTCATCTCCAAGAAGACTCGATTTCGACTTAGTACCAAGGTTATTATAGTTAACGAAAACTAATGAAATAACGAAAACTAGAATTGAAAAAACATTTTCGTTAACTGAAATAAGAATAAAAAACGAGTTTTTTTTAAAAACGAGAACTAACTGAAACTGTATTTTGTGGTTACAAAACTAACTAAAACTAACTAAAATTATAGTGAAAATGTCCTTCGTTTTCGTCTTTGTCAACTTTTTTCATACATAAACCTTTTTGGTTGATATGAAATCTATTTAATCTATCTGGTTTTATGACTTAATAAACTTATTGGGGCTGAGATGGATCAGACAAAGGAAATAAAGGAAACATTTATTGTGACCTTATTGAATCTGGCACCCAACAAATACCCCATTACAACAAAACTAAAACGAATAAAAACTAAACTAAAACTAAGCATTTTCCAGAAAACAAAAATTAAAACTAGCAAACTCACTCTAAAAACTAATTAAAACTAACTGAATTTGAAAACAAAAACTGACAATGAAATTAAAACTAAAACTAATGAAAAATCCAAAACTATTATAACCTTGCTTAGTAAAGAGTTAAATCAAGTAAGTTTTCGCTAAAACCAAAATCTCAAATTTAAATTTAAAATGCTGGTTTTGCTTTGTCGTCGTGGGTAACTGAGTGAAGATTAGACCAAAAAAATAGCTAAATTTTTAAAAATGTTAAACAAGGGAAAGCTTATGAATAGCTTTGTGAAATATTTACCCTGTTGACTCTAAACAGCAGCATCATTACACGCTGAGAGATCAAGGAACCCAGTTCTGCTATGCAGGAACATTATTTGGCCTTATGTGTCAGTTAGTTTGCATTAATTTCATTAAGCACAAATTTACTCAAGAATATGCATGATGTAAGCATAATATACAGTTAAAATAAATAAGCTCAGGTCATATTCAGGATGCACCTTCGTGGTGCAGATTTACAGACTAATTTAGATTTAATCAAATTACCAAAAACACAACTGGCTAATTAAATGGCTCTTAATGTTTTGACCCTATCACATAAAAAAAAAATGAAGCAGCACCTACTTGCAACACCTGAGGAGTTACAATCATCCAGTGTGTTATTAAGAAATTAAGATATTAGAAATTATAAAAAAAATGTAGATATTTGTGGAGCAGAACAAAATTATCTCACATCCCTCTTAACCTGGAAAGCAAATAATTCACACACTGAAGTTTTGACAGATATGTCATTTTATTACTGTATATACAGTGAGGTGCACTGTGTGCCGGTGCACACAAACACAATAGTAAACGATAGTGAACCCAATTCCACACACACACACACACACACACACACACACACACACACACACACACACACACACACACTGGCGCAATATCATGCACTTCCACCCATTCTTTACATCCATAAAACAGCATTTATTGAGATCACCAGATGGTGTGAAATTCACTCAAAGTGTAAAATGGTTTATGGTTACATTTAGGTTCTGTACATGAATATCAACAATATCACGCCAAAAATATGAGTACAGGAACCGATGTGGAAAAAATTCTGTTTCGAAAAGTCTAAGGACTTAAAAAAAAACCTGATAAAAAAGTGCTATTGCCCTATAAAAAAGTTCACAGGGTAAACCGCTGTAAACAAAAAATAAGTAAGCCCTCATTGGTTGGAAAAAAAAAAAGCTCTCTTTCTAGATCTCACAGCATATAACAACCAGCTTGTTTTATTGTCTTTTAAGAAAACTTCAAGTAGTCATATTTAATTATTTTGAACAACATGATAAGACAAACAGCAGCCAGGAACAGTTGGCTGAGAAAAGCCAATGAAATGGCTTAAAAATGATTGCATACTGAGCAGTGAAAACTTATATGAACAGATATGAGATGCTCTTTTTGCAGTGAATCTGTTGATGTAAATCAGGGGTCTCAAACTCGCGGCCCGCGGGCCAATTGCGGCCCTCGTGACGATATTTTGTGGCCCCCACCTTGATATGAAAGTTTAATGTGAGTTTTATATGAATGGCAATTTACCATGTTGTGTGTTGAAGGTCCCTTTATTTACTTTTTTTGGTAATTTTATGTCTTTTTTAAAATAATTTTGTCTTTTAAAAAAAATATAATTTTGTGTCTTTTTTAATAATTTTGTGTCTTTTTTAAACAATTTTGTGTGTTTTTTCGTAATTCTGTGTCTTTTTTGGGTAATTTTGTGTCTTTTTTAGTAATTTTGTGTCTTCTTTGGTAATTTTGTGTCTTTTTAAAATAATTTAGTGTTTTTTCAAGTCATTTTGTGTCTTTTTTCTGTCATGTTTTGGTCATTTTGATACTGCCTCCAGTGGCTCCCAGGTAATTTGAGTTTGAGACCCCTGATGTAAATGCTAATAAATCAATATAATTTTCAGACAGATTGATAATTTAAGTAAAGCAGCTTTTAGTGTATCTGATAGGAAACCTTACAAAAAGAATCAGCATTTCCAGACCGTTTTTTTCGGTCTAAAAGTCTTTCTTCACCTAAACAATAATCGGTAACGCTTTATATTAAGGTCCTTGTAATAACCATTAATTAACAAGTAATAAGGCATTGTTCTCGCTTTAGATCCCTTTAGCTGCAAAAAGCATAGCTAACTGTTAACAAGTGCATAGTTAACTTATAATAGATGAGCAATAAAGTATATTTTAATATCAATAAGCAAACAAAAGATTAATAAAGGCATGGCAAAGACATAATGGGTGGGTTATGGGTGTTTGTAATGCTATTATGAAGAATTATAAGATACTCATGAGGCTTTTATTAATGTTCTTATTAGAAATCTCTTATAGTCAGTGGTGGAAGAAGTATTCAGATCCCGTACTTTAGTGAAAGTACTAATACAACACTATGAAATTACTCCACTACAAGTAAAAGTCCTGCATTCAAAACTTACTTAAGTAAAAGTACAAAAGTATCAGCATCAAAATGTACTTAAAGTATCAAAAGTAAAAGTACTTGTTATGCCGAATGGACCCACTCAGATTGTTTTATATATTCTAAATATCTTATTACATTATTTGTATTGATGATTTTATGTAAGCAGGGTTTTAATTTTGTAAAGATATGGCTCATTTAAGTACTTAATATACTGTTATAAGATTTGATAAAATAAAAAAAGTCTAATCACCTTAAATTGATCATATGTTTTATGTTGAATCTCAACCTGAAAAGTAACTAAAGCTGTCAGCTAAATGTAGTGGAGTAAAAAGTACAATATTTGCCTCAAAATGTAGTGAAGTAGAAGTATAAATTCACAGAAAATAGAAACACTCAAGTAAAGTACAAGTACCTCAAAATTGTACTCAAGTACAGTACTTGAGTAAATGTACTTAGTTACTTTCCACCACTGCGTATAGCCTGCTATTAGCTGTATTATAATGCCATTATTAACACTTATATAGGCCTATAAACACAGTAATGTTAATAAGCATCTTGTAAGGACTTACAAGGGCCTTATTACTTGTTAATTCATGGTTATTACAAGGACCTTAATATAAAGCGTTACCTCTACTTTATATGATGCCTAATTTCTAGCAAAGCTTTAAAGGTGTACCTAATAAAGTAATTTATCAAAATATTGTTGACACTATTGACAAGAGGGATTATTCATACATTATAATACAGCTAATAGCAGGCTATAAGAGATTTATAAGCACTAATAACAGTTTGCAAATGCTTAAGAACATTAATAAAAGCCTCATGAGTATCTTATAATTGTTCATAATGGCATTACAAACACCCATTATGTTTTTGCCATGCCTTTATTAATCTTATTTTGTTTGCTTATTGATATTAAAATATACTTTATTGCTCATCTATTATAAGTTAACTATGCTTTTTGCAACTACCGGATCTAAAGCGAGAACAATGCCTTATTACTTGTTAATTAATGGTTATTACAAGGACCTTAATATAAAGCCTTACCCAATAATCTTTACATCAACACAACAATAAGTTTGGATCTCACACAGCCTACATATGAACATGTAGGCTGCTCACACACACACACACACACACACACACACACACACACACACACACACACACACACACATACAAATCAAGGGAAGCCCTGAATCAAAGCGACACACACACCTTTTCCTCTGAGGATGTTTACTTGTTGGGCCCCTTGCTGTTATTGTCCTCACTGTCCTGATGTCTGCTGTCCCGGTAGCCTCGGTGCTCGCGCCTCTCGCGGCACTCCCGGCACTCGTCCTCCTCCTCTCCTTCCTCCTCCTCCCCCTCGTGGATGATCTCCACCTCCAGGCGGCCGATGTAGAGAGACACCGCGCAGAGCCAGAAGAGGGCGACGCTGCCCACCACGGCAGTCTGGAGCAGCAGCGCCGGCACAGACAGCAGCATCATCCTCCGCAAGGCAAAAAGGCTGCCGATGTACGAGGCGCCGCCAAACGACACGCACACACCTCCCAGGATGAAGAAAGCTGAGGAGAAACAGATTGACATGGTGTTATAATACACTGCTAAAAAGCCAACTTGTATTTTTTGGCCTAAAACAGTGATTTACAGTGATTGGTAAAACTTGGAAATATAAATTATTGATATTTAGGGCAATAATGTTAGTTAGCACAACAAAGGAAGCCAGTTGTCTGCTCAAAAACAAGTTGGTGAGTTGTTGTTACTTATATCTTTAAGTTGGGGTTCACAACAAGGGACAATAGTTCTGATAACTCTTATTTCTTTGTTGTGAAATGCGGGAAAACGGTGAAATTCGGTCATCAGCAAAAGCTAGCGGCTAACTGATGCTAGCGACTAACTGATGCTAGCGGCTAACTCAATTCAATTCAATTGGCTTTATTGGCATGACGTAACAATGTATATATTGCCAAAGCAAGCATCAGAAAAAAAGATAACAAGATAAGGAAAGCAATATTTACAATAAATTATTATAATTCTGTTATTCATTTTAGAAGAAAAGAAAAACTAATAACAATAAAAGAAAGCAATATTTACACTTTAATTTACAATTTAACTTATGTTAGCAGCTAACTGATGCTAGCGGCTAACGGATGCTAGCGGCGCTGCATGTTACAGCTACAAGAGTAGCCATTAGCGTATCAATGCTAACTCAAAATTGTGGTCGCAACATTAGCTGACATTTCATAGCAGCGTTACAATTGTGCCAATTCAGCACATAAGGAGTAAGGATTAAAAGTTATTACAATGTTAAATTATAAGTTAGTACAACTTACAGTTGAGTTGACAAAAATCTGAATTCAGAGTTGAGCAAACTCAAAAACAACTTAAAATATTTAGTTTAATTGTCCAACTTAAAACTTTATCGAAGTTTGTTGCCTTGAAATTTTGAGTTCACCCAACTATTTCTTTTTTTGTAGTGTAGAAATCTAATTAATTTTCTCACTGTAATTAAATATTCTTGTAATTATCTGAGTGGAAGTAAAAGATAAAATAAAGCGATGGGCTCCTGTTATTACTTATTTGACATGATCAATGTGATAAGGTGCTGTACTGATTTGATTGTAATTTAAATTGTATTTATTTATATTTAAAGACTTCTTTGAGGATGCAGAATTTAATTTGATCTCATTTTAATTATTTTTCCTGAAAAGCTTGTGACTTTGAAGAAAGTAACAAAAAAGTTCTCTCATTATTCTGGTATTTAGCAAATAGAAATAATTTTGGTAATCCTAACGGACCTACAACAGGAAAAGTTTGTCTGTTTTAAGGTCAGACAGTGAGAAAAAAAAAACAGGTTATGTGTCTTTTATACAGTGTTTTAAACTTCTGGTTTCAACTGTATGTATAGTTCAAGTATAAATAAACATTGTTAAATCAATGGAATATTTCCCTGTATTTTTTTTGATAACTTAAAAATAATAAAGTAATAAAAATAATCTCTCAAATTCTCTCTCAATATTCTGATTTTTTAGCAAATAGAAATTTTTTTGGTAATCCTAACGTAAACTTCTGGTTTTAACTGTATGTATAATTCAAGTATAAGTAAACATTGTTAAATATATATATTTCCCTGTGTTTTGTTTCATAATTTAAAAATATTACATAGATAAGCACACATTGCGATTGATCTTTCATAGTGGTAATAGATGTACAGTAATGCTTTTATTTTGACATAAATAAATAAACCTCATGACTTAATTTAGTACCATAGCTGGAAAGTTCTTTCACAGAATCAATTACTTTTTAATGATTTAATGAAGGTTTTTTTAAATTAAAAATGTAACACTAAAAACTGGCATTTCAGGTAACCATGACTTTAGTTTCCATCAAGGATCTGGGCTCCTTATTTATTCATTATGATTGTAGTCATTATTTATTCATTGGCTGGATCAAAAAAAATATCTATTGCAAGGTTCTTAGAAATCAATTTTAGAACAAAAAGAGCTGAAGTACATTGGATGCTATAGTTAAATAAAATACTTATTTCATGCATTGATTTTTCAGGCCTTTTTATTTTTCTTAAATCCACTACTTTTAAAGAATTTAGCACTTCAGCAGCCCTTTGTTGAAGAGTTTGAATCACACTCTGCAGCTTGTTAACGCTAGCACAGTGAGCTGGCTGTCGGCTCTGCTGTGCATGAAACAGATTCTCCTGAGAGCCGGTACCATATGCTGCTTCACGTCCCACTTCGCTCTGGACGAATGCGATGACTCCGACCCCGGTCGCCAGCAGACCGTTCCTGAACCACGAGAGGAATCCTACAAAACAGGCGAAGCCAGAAATAAACCACAAATCTGTGCAGAGAGTCAGAATCAGTCACATGTTACATGGTCTAGACAGAATTGTCCAAAAAGTGAAAGTGAGGAGCATTTATGGGTTAAGGGGAATAATTATGGGGAATAAATTAGGGGAAAAAATGGTTCCCAAGCGAAATTTTGAGTTTTTGACCTTCTCATTTGCATATCAATATGGCGGCCAAATTACCCATCTTGCTCAGTCAGTTTTTTTGTAAGTAGGCAATCAAAGATGAGGAAATTAAGTTTCTGGATCTATAGTCTAGAGTCAGAGCAAGGATATAGTGGAGGCTCAGTGTGTTTTTTTTATGTATACATATATATATATATATATATATGCAAAATACCAACTTTTAAGGTGAAATTAAGCATTATTTGTGTCATTTTTTAAGGCCAACATAAATATTCAATCAATATCACTTTTAAATGTTCCAGTTGGTATTTTGCATATATATATATGTATATGTGTATATATATATATATATATATACACACATGTATATATATATGTATGTATATATGTATATGTATATATATGTATATGTATATGTATGTATGTATATGTATGTATGTATATGTATGTATGTATATATATATGTATATATATGTATATGTATGTATGTATATATATATGTATGTATGTATATATATATGTATATATATGTATGTATGTATGTATGTATATATATATATATGTATGTATATATACATATGTATATATATGTATGTATGTATGTATGTATGTATGTATGTATGTATGTATATATATATATATATATATATATATATATATATATATATATATATATATATATATATATACTGCATGCTTACGGCGGTGTTTTAACTTTTTCTGATTAGATTTCTGCTCAGGGCGGAGTTGGGTGGACTTTATGGCACTGATCTCTGCGCACCAATATAAATAAAGCTGATAAGATATAAAAGTAACAATAATAATAATAATGATGGAAGTTGCTTTACCTTTAAATCTGTTAAAAAACATACTTACTAATAACAACCCGTCTGTCTGTATCATACTGAGTTTCAGTTTACAGTTTTAATCTGAGTAATATAAAAGTCAAGCTGAGGTGATATTGTGTTCTCTCTGTGCTGCTCGTCACTCCACCCACTCCACCTCCTTCCTCCCTGCCGCCTCCTCAGAGCTAAAATAAATAAAGTTGTGACTCCAGTCTGAACCGCAGTCATGACAACCCGTCACTGTGACAGGCTGACAGTTAAGAAACAGCTCAATCATGCCTCCCATTAAAACAAATATTCTCAATTCTCACTAAAGTTATACCCCCTGACCAGTGTAGTCTAGTTTGTTTGCAGTGGGTCTACTGTCTATACTGGTACTCATCCATCCCAGAACAACACATCTGACAACAACAACCATCTTGGAGCAACACCTCATAAACACCATCACCACCTTGTGTCTGATGCTGCATCCTAACATGTTGATAACAGACCCAGTCTGTCACAATGCTCTCAAGATGTATACTGGAGCAGCTATTCTCAACCATGGGGGAGATGATTTCTGGGGGTCGCCAAATCATTTTGGAAGTCAGCTCTGTCTCCACTGTGTTAATGTGTTTTAGTGTTTTTGGTCATTTTGTGTCTTTTTTTGGTCATTTTGTGTCTTTTTTTTTGTCATTTTGTGTCTTTTTTTTGTCATTTTATGTATTTTTTTGATAATTTTGTGGTCAATTTCTGTCTTTTTTGGTCGTTTTGTTTCTTTTTTTTTTGGTCATTTTGTGTATTTTTTTAGTCATTTTGTTTCTTTTTTGGGTCATTTTGTGTCTTTTCTGGTCATTTTGTATCTTGTCTGGTCATTTCGTGTCTTGTCTGGTCATTTTGTGTCTTTTTTGATCATTTTGTTTCCTTTTTTTGGTCATTTTGTTTCTTTTTTGGGTGATCTGAACTGTGCTTGTGAGATTGTGTTCAGTGAGCGGGGGTCACGGACAACATGCATGTTAAATTGGGGGTTGCGACTCAAAAAGGTTGAGAACTACTGGACTACACCACTGCCCCTCACCTTTCTGACAGTGCACTCTTTGTATTGTTATTGTTGCATTGAATCAAATGATGTCAAAGCCAGTATTTCCACCAGTTGTCAAAGGTAAAACACAGACTATATCATCACCAACTTGTGTGTTACTCTTAGAAGAGGACGACTGCAGGGCAGCTGCAGGTGTCGACAGTTTAATGCAGGAAAAGTTTCACAAGCATGAATGTAGTCAGCTTACCCGTCTCATGGGACTTCCTCAGCATCTGCAAAAAATAGAGAACAACATTAGAACGCCAACCTCTTATTTAATCAATCAATATTTAAACATCAATCGTATGTTTTCTTATAAAAACAAACCTATTTACATTATTATAGTCTTCTATTTCTAATAAATGTATATATGGGTCAGTTTATGGTACATTTTCCATCACTGTTTACAGTGACAATACAGAGACAAGCTTTCATACAAAAACATTGTAAAGTGTACATAAATTCAAAGTTTTTATAGCTTTCATGTTGGTAGATTTCTTAATAGACTTAATATATTGTTTGGTTTCATTTTCAAAGACAAGAAAGAGGTTTTTGATTAACGTAACAACATTTATGGATATGCCATTTGGCTAACTGTATCATGAGATTTTCTTTTGCAAAAGGAAAGTCAGTGAATCCAAACAGTATATGTTCAAAGCACAGGGACAAATGAGGTTCAATAGAAAAAGAAATCAGGTTACAAATATCTTCCCATAATTTAGTTTATAAAGGGCAATACCAAAATAAATGAAAAACATCTTCAGGGTGTCCTTCACAGAAAGAGCAGTTTAAGTCCATGTCTTTATTAACTGACATTTCTCATTTTTGTGCACAATCACTTTTTCATTTTGAAAGTCCAGTAAAAACAAAGCAGACCAAAAAAAGACACAAAATGACAAAAAAAAAAGATACAAAATAACCAAAAAAGACACAACAACAGACACAAAATAACCAAAAAAGACACAAAATGACTAAAAAAAAAGATACAACATAACCAAAAAAGACACAACAACAGACACAAAATGACCAAAAAAGACACAAAATGACAAAAAAAAAGAAGATACAAAATAACCAAAAAAGACACAACAGACACAAAATAACCAAAAAAGACACAAAATGACAAAAAAAAAAGATACAAAATAACCAAAAAAGACACAACAACAGACACAAAATGACCAAAAAAGACACAAAATGACTAAAAAAAAGATACAAAATAACCAAAAAAGACACAACAACAGACACAAAATAACCAAAAAAGACACAAAATGACTAAAAAAAAAAGATACAAAATAACCAAAAAAGACACAACAACAGACACAAAATAACCAAAAAAGACACAAAATGACTAAAAAAAAAGATACAAAATAACCAAAAAAGACACAACAACAGACACAAAATAACCAAAAAAGACACAAAATGACTAAAAAAAAAGATACAACATAACCAAAAAAGACACAACAACAGACACAAAATGACCAAAAAAGACACAAAATGACAAAAAAAAAGAAGATACAAAATAACCAAAAAAGACACAACAGACACAAAATAACCAAAAAAGACACAAAATGACAAAAAAAAAAGATACAAAATAACCAAAAAAGACACAACAACAGACACAAAATGACCAAAAAAGACACAAAATGACTAAAAAAAAAGATACAAAATAACCAAAAAAGACACAACAACAGACACAAAATAACCAAAAAAGACACAAAATGACTAAAAAAAAAAGATACAAAATAACCAAAAAAGACACAACAACAGACACAAAATAACCAAAAAAGACACAAAATGACTAAAAAAAAAGATACAAAATAACCAAAAAAGACACAACAACAGACACAAAATAACCAGAAAAGACACAACAACAGACACAAAATAACCAAAAAAGACACAAAATGACTAAAAAAAAGATACAAAATAACCAAAAAAGACACAACAACAGACACAAAATAACCAAAAAAGACACAAAACGACTAAAAAAAGATACAAAATAACCAAAAAAGACACAACAGACAAAAAATGACCAAAAATGACACAAAATGACACAAAATGACTTACAAAGACACGTAAAGACATGACTTTATTAAATCGTTGTAAAAAAAAAAAAAAAAAAACTTTAGATGGGTAAAATATGTGAATTATCTCAAAAGATACTTCTTTATCCTTATTATTAATTATAAATCTAGCAGGTAAATTCCAGATCTTTTTCCAGTTAAGCTTATTAATAAGGTTATTATTCCAATAGGTTGTTTCATATGGAGTTACTGTGAGACAAACGTGTAACAGGAAATGAAAAACGAAAGCAAGAGATTTTCCATGAAAGGAGAATATATACTATATAATATCCCACATGTTCCTACCATAGCGTCCGCCTTGTCGAGGTCAGTGAGCTGGTACTGCTGCTCCGGCGGCCGACTCTTCCCCCACGGCCCCTTCTCTGCGACCCGCAGCCGGGACGAGCCGTGGAGCCTCCGCAGCGGCGCTCCGGCGCTGGGAGGCCGGCCGACCAGCCTCACTGTCCGGGTGAAGTGCGCCAGGCCCGGCGGCAGCTGCCTCCTCAGGAACAGAGAGAGGAAAGCCATCACATACCGAGCACCGACTCACTAAAGAAACAACAACAAGAAAAAACTATACGAGCTAAAAGCAAAAGCACAACACGACCTCTGCATGCCCTTTGACCTCTCACACGGTCAACGACACACCGGAAGAGGAAAGCAGCAAGAAGGTACCCGGGTCAGTGCAGCGCCCCCATGCGGCTGAGGGGCGAAATGTTCATTCTGTTATATTTGAACCACATGTGATTTTCTTAAGTGTATTTATATTTTTTTTAATTGAGGCTTGTTTAAGCCTATATCGACATTTCCCCGATAATGTAGCCTATATCAGGGATGGGCAACTGGAAGCCCGAGGACCGCTAACGGGCCGCACCCTCACTTTAAGTGGCCCCAGTGGCGGTTCTAGACCAGTTTTACTGTGGGGGCCAAGGAGGGGCCAGTGTTTAATCAGAGGGGCACATTAAAAAAATGGCAAAGACGATATTTAAGCATTCAAAATCTTTATTTTAGCTTATTTAAACATCTCATTTAAGTATATTTGGAAGATACAAATACATTGATTTTAAATAATGAGACTCACCAACAATAACAGTTTTTTTTTTGTATATATATATTGTATTGCAAAATTAACCCTCTGGAGTCTCCAAAAGCGCCAAAGCATGACTTCTTCATCACATCCAGACGTAAAAACAAAGCAGACCAAAAAAAGACACAAAATGACACAAAATGACTAAAAAAAAAGACACAAAATGACCAAAAAAGACACAAAAATGTCACAAATGACCAAAAAAGACACAAAATGACTTACAAAGACACGTAAAGACATTAAAAGGATTCAGAAATGGACAAAATAGCCCTATAAGACTTCATAGAGTTAAACTATTATACAATGTACACATTCTGGGTTCCTTTTGTGTACAATGAGATATTGTTTGAACAAAAAATAGGTAAGAATTGTTCCATTGTTCATTGTTATAAATTGATCATTTTATCATTAATTTGACACAGGGGCCACAGCAGGGGCCAAGGGCTTCTTCACGGGGGCAGTGGCCCCTGGAGGCCCCTGGGTAGAACCGCCAGCCCTCAGTACAACTGCATGCATTTGAGCATGAAATCATAAAAGTGCAGTTTAGTTTAGTTTAGTTTATCATTAAGATAACCTGGGGTCCCACAGTATCAAATACACAGTTGAAAACACATAATTATACAAATTAAAAACTAAAAAGAAATAACGAGTGAGCGATATGCTTCACCTAACAAAACAAAAAGTGAGTGAGCGTTTACACTTCTTAAATGTGCTTCATTCATTCTTCGTTATATTTAATATTCACATACTAATCCATATTACACACATTTCTACATATCATATGTATACATCATTACACAATTTACTGACACATAATACATATCATATTGTACATACATTAATTCTACAGCATATACATTATAATAACACATATATATCTATAATATACTACATACATATATATAAATATACCATGTTTTCTTACTTTGATCAATTCTGCTTTATTAATATTTTGAATTGCTTCATGTTAGTGGTGACTTTGATATTTTTAGGCAGTGAATTCCATTCTTTCATACCCTTTTCATGCAGTGTAAAATTACTTCTTGCAATTAAAGTTGGTCTGCTGTTCTTGCACTGAAAAAAAAAATCACAGTAAGTGGTTATTTTTTATTTGCTTCAAACCTTTTGTATTCCTATTTATACTGCTATACATGCATTTGAGCATGAAATATGTTAAGTTACTGCATTGTAAACATATTTAAAATTGCAGTTTCATCATATCTGGTTAAGTGCACGGTCCTATATGTTGCCCTGTGGTAGTCTCGATGAAAAATTGTGGCCCCCTTCAGCATTTAAGTTGCCCAACCCTGATGTATAAAAAAATCACATGCAATTACACATGTGCGCCACAAGAGGGCACCATAGTACAAGGCAATGGTTCACAACATGCCCATATTGATTTATTAAAAATGTCAGTAATTTACATTTCCAAGTTTTACCAACTTAAATCACTGTTTTAGGCCAAAAAATACAAGTTGGCTTTTTTGCAGTGTGTATAGTAAGCAAATAGATACAGCAGATACTGAATATACTGTTCAGATGTGAACCTGTCAAAGTGTTGGAATAAAAAGGAGTTTGTGGGAGGTTTTAAACACATGATCTGCCTCTTTAAAGTCAAATACACACACATGCTAATCCTGCATAACCCTGTGTGCACAGTGAACCTGTGTGTTTGTGTAGGAGAGATCTGTGTCCTCAGTGAGGATGATAGGACGGCCTCTTCCTGAGGTCCTTTGTCTTTCAGCCCACCGGGACCATACCTGACAGAGAGCTGGGAGTTTTAATTGTGTGTGTGTGTGTGTGTGTGTGTGTGTGTGGACAGTGGGGTCTTTTACAAACAGCCAAATCTTTGATGTGATGCGCAGTCTCCCATTGTCCCCAAGACAATGGGAGACTGATGTGTGTGTACACTCATATCCTTGAATTTATATTTGCCAAATAATAAATAATAAAGTTTTGGTAATGCTTTATAATAAGGTCCTTAATAACCATTAATTAACAAGTAATAAGGCATTGTTCTAGCTTTAGATCCGGTAGTTGCAAAAAGCATAGTTAACTTATAGTTAACCCTTTATCAGGCAAAGAACTATATTTGGCAACTTCAGGTAATATTTCGAGAAAAAAATTGCAAATTTACTAGATTAAAGTGGCAAATCTACAAGAAAAAAAGCTGCTGATTTAAGAGATTTAAAGTGGCAAATCTGAACGAAAAAAGTTGCAGATTTACGAGAAAAAAGTGGGAAAAAAGCAACTTTTTTCTCCGAAATTCACCACTTTAAATCTCAAAAATCTATGCATTTTTTTCTCGTAGATTTGCCACTTTAATCTCGTAAACTTTTTTCTGAAAATATTATTTTTGTATGTTTTTTTTTTTTTTTTACACATTTTGGCTGTATGTAATATCCTCCAATATTCTCTAGGATTGAAATTTGGAATTTGCAAGTATTTCAATGAGTGTCCTATTAAGGGTTAAAGTGGTGAATCTGGGAGAAAAAAGTTGTTGTTTTTTTCCACTTTTTTCTCATAAATCTGCAACTTTTTTTTATAATGGGTGGGTCATGGGTGTTTGTAATGCCATTATTAACACTTATATAAGTTTATAAACACACAATAATGTTAATAAGCATCTTGTAAGGACTTACAAGGGCCTTATTACTTGTTAATTAATGGTTATTACAAGGACCTTAATATAAAGCGTTACCAAAGTTTTTTCCTAAATCATATAACATTATTAAACAACATATATATGTACCATATATACAGTACATATGCAAATATATGAACATTAGGTGATGTAACAGTCATTATATGGTGTATATATTCCACAACAACACAGTGCTGACATGTAAATGTACAAAGCCCTTCCAAATATGCAAATATCCCGTCAAATCTGGCCTTTAAGGAGTTATACATTTCCCCCCCGAGGTTTTCACTAAGCAGTGTTTGTAATCATTATCTGTAAGAAGAATCATGAAATCTTTTGAAAACGCTGTTTGTTCCTGTTTTTTTAAAAAGAAAATGCCTTTTACCTTTTTAAATGTGCTTCAGAAGAGGAGTCACTTGTATACTTTGTTTTAATACGTCCAAAGTATTTGTTTTTATCACTTTTTATCCCTTTATCATTTATATGGTGATAACACACACCCACCCACCCACACACACACACACACACACACACACACTGGGTCACTGGGTGTGTTCCTGGCTTCCCAGGATGCTGTCCAGGACAAACTATATTTCCTGGTAAGGTGGAGGCCTGTGGACTGTGAACGTGGCAGTGTTGAGGTGGCAGTTCAACCTGTGTGTGTTCATCTTAACCCATAACAACCCAGAACTATTTATCCTTGAACCAAAATTGTGGGGGATATACCACAGACCAAGTGGACATTTCTGATGTTGTTTTTTTAAAATACTACCCCTAAATGTCAAAGATCTTACTTGTGCTTGTGCTTACAGAAACACAAATTTGCCTTTTTCTCTACATCTCCACAACATATATTTAAATTGTGACATTAATTGTGCAAAAGTGTAACAACAAATTATTTTTTCGCAGATTTACGAGAAAAAAGTGGGGAAAAAGCAACTTTTTTCTCCCAGATTCACCACTTTAACCCTTAATAGGGCACTCATTGACATACTTGCAAATTCCAAATTTCAACCCTAGAGAATATTGGAGGATATTACATACAGCCAGAATGTGTAAAAAAAAACCATACGAAATAATATTTTGAGAAAAAAGTTGACGAGATAAAAGTGGCAAATCTACGAGAGAAAAAAATGTGCAGATTTAAGAGATTTAAAGTGGTGATTCTGGGAGAAAAAAGTTGCAGATTTACGAGAAAAAAGTGGAAAAAAGCACCTTTTTTCTCCCAGATTCACCACTTTAAACCTTAATAGGACACTCACTGAAATACTTGCAAATTCCAAATTTCAACCCTAGAGAATATTGGAGGATATTACATACAGCCAGAATGTGTAAAAAAAACCCAGAGATTACGAGATTAAAGTAGCAAATCTACGAGAAAAAAATGCATAGATTTATGAGATTTAAAGTGGTGAATCTGGGAGAAAAAAGTTGCTTTTTTCCCCACTTTTTTCTCGTAAATCTGCAACTTTTTTCACACAGATTTGCCACTTTAAATCTCTTAAATCTGCGACTTTTTTTCTTGTAGATTTGCCACTTTAATCTATTAAATTTGCAACTTTTTTCTCGAAACATTACCTGAAGTTACCAAATAAAGTTCTTTGCCTGATAAAGGGTTAATCAGAAAAAAATGAAAAATGAGCCTATAATAAATTCTGCAAATAAGACCTGAAATAACTACATCAGATAACCACACCAATGCACAATGTAACAAACATGACGACTCTTCCATGGATACTTCTGCTGTGTCATAGAAAGCCTGTACTCCACTTTCCCTTTGATGCTCAGATAGAGTGCATCAGTACACTGCATGCATTTTCACTGCAGACATAAAATTCCTTTATATCTCTGTGAGCTATTTTAAGAAAGGCTAGCATCACAGTTGATCCTTAAATTCCCCCGCCTCACTCCCGGATCACTCCCTGTCCTCGCTGCCCTCACACACTTTCTTTTCCCTTTGCTTTTTTTTATTTATTTTTTTTCAGTTTTACTCAACAAACCTCTTCCTCTCTCTTTTATTGTGAAGGTCTGGATAATTGGGCTTCAACTCAACTCAACTTTATTTGTAAAGCACTTTAAAACAACCACAGCCGCAACAAAGTGCTGTACATAAACAAACAGAACGAGAGACAATACAATAAATAAAACAGGAATAAACACTAAAATAAATAGATTCATTGCTTTAAAAAAAACAATTTGAAAAACAATAAATAAAAGCAAACCATAAAACACTAAAACAAGAGCAGAGTCTCATGCATGGTTAAAAGCCAAGGAATAAAAATAGGTTTTAAGATGAGTTTTATAAATGGACAGTGAAGATAATTTTATTTGTTTTTGTTTGAATGGTTTAATTTGTTTCTATTGCTTTTTAAATAACTAAAAAAGGACTTTTTGACACAGGTTTTGCAGAGCTTTTATAATTCAAATTTCAAATTAAAATCTCACCTTATTGTGATTTTCAAATCTGCTTTTTTGACGGCAACTCCATTTTCCAGCCTATCCCATAAATGGCTTAAAGCCCATCCTTTCTTTTCTTTTTTTTTACATTTCACACAGTTTAGTTTTCCCATGTGTCTGTTATTCCGTTTTCTTTTAATCTCTTTCCCTCTATCTCTCTGTCACGTCCCTTTCCCCCAATTCCATTAACCCTTGTGTTGTCCTAGGGCTCAAAAATGACCCACAACTATGTTTAACAGCATGGGAAATCCCCATAATGATATTTTTTTCAACTTGAAATTGGATGACTTTTCCTAGAATGACCCCAACATGAGAAAAAAAATAAAACATTAATGCCTTTGTACATATTTCCATGATAGCTGTATACCAACAGGATCCAAATCTTGTCTTAGGGATTGTTTTTGACCGGGCAGCTATAAAATAATTTTCATACCACAAAAAACATAAACAAAGCAGGCATGTGCTCACGTATACATGCATGTTTTCTAAAAAAATGTTTACACCTGTGCAGTACCTATAGCAATAAAAAATAATAAAATAAACACCTACTTTAGTAAAACAGGAAACCGCTTTATGACAGTTATAAGTGGATTCCACTGATTAAATCCAGTTTTTCTGCACTGTAAGAGGGAAAACCTAGATATTCACAAAGTTTGTAATCAATGACAGGTTGTTTCTTCATGCAAAATAGATTTGGGTTTTAAAATTCAATCAAGCTGTTTTATTTAGGGGTTTAGTGAAGGTGGGTAATTGTTTACCCTTAGGACAAGTGGTGTATACAGAAAATTAAGACAACACAAGGGTTAAAAAAAACAAAAAAAACAATGTCCAATAACAAAAAAGCCAACTTTTTTTTTTTGGCCTAAAACAGTGATTTAAGTTGGTAAAACTTGGAAATATAAATTATTGACATTTAGGGCAATAATGTAAGTTAGCACAACAAAGGAAGCCAGTTGTCTGCTCAAAAACAAGTTGGTGAGTTGTTGTTACTTTTATCTTTAAGTTGGGGTTCACAACAAGGGACAATAGTTCTGATAACTCTTATTTCTTTGTTGTGAAATGCAGGAAATCGGTGAAATTCGGTCCTTAGCGAAAGATAGCGGCTAACTGATGCTAGCGGCTAACTGATGGTAGCGGCTAACTGATGCTAGCGGCGCTGCTTGTTACAGCTACAAGAGTAGCCATTAGCATATCAATGCTAACTCAAAATTGTGGTCGCAACATTAGCTGACATTTCATAGCAGCGTTATAATCGTGCCAATTCAGCACATTGCAGAAGTTAGCAGAAGTAAGGATTAAAAGTTATTACAAGGTAAAATTATAAGTTAGTACAACTTACAGTTGAGTTGACAAAAATCAGAATTCAGAGTTGAGCAAACGCAAAAACAAAACTTAAAATATTTAGTTTAATTGTCCAACTTAAAATTTTATCGAAGTTTGTTGCCTTGAAATTTTGAGTTCACCCAACTTTTCTTTTTTTGCAGTGTAGAAATCTATTTTTAAAGTGGTCTTCTGACTGACATGACCTTTGCCATTTGCATTGTCATGCATCCAGCAGCAGAAACAGCAGGTCTTTTATCATCTTTCACAACACTTATAGAACAAAACCTGCACGTGGCTTGGCATACACACAGGATAAGGCTATAAATCTGTAAAAAACACAAAAACAATTTAAGCCAAAATCATTCACAATGTTAATTTACTTTATAACTTACAGTTTCGTGAACACATTTAGACGAGAGCTGTTGGCTGTTTTAAGGCCTTTTTAAGAACTCGGAAAGCAACGCAAAAGACAAAGTAAGCAGGTCTACTTATAGGCCCAAAGTGTCCGTTAACTTCGTTATCCTCTCTGCTTGATTCCTGCAGCGTCAACAGAAAAGAGGAAAGAGAGAGAGGGACAGAGAGGAGGAGGAGGAGGAGGAGGAGGAGGAGGAGGAGGAGGAGATATGTATACGTGCAGAGCTGCACTACTCTACACAGTCTGGGGGATTCCAGCCAGCTGTGCTCTGAGTGCTGACCTTGGCTAAGAATGCTCTTTTTCAGTCTCTGGGACAAACAAGTGTTGAATGCAAGTGTCAGCTGGTCCAGAGACAAATGATTTAACGGGATTAATTAAAGGAGAGACGTTACTGCTGAAGAAGTCAGCGAGCTGCATGAATGTTTGCAATGCAATGCATGTTTTCTTTGCGGGAGTAATAGAAATTCTCAGATCTAAGTTGTTTGATATACTATGGTTGACTAATAAGAAAATAAGTAAATAAATAATGATAATAATAATACATACATATTTATTTGACATTAAGTGGCTATATATAGAGATATATATATATTTTTTCGAACCAAAATGATATCAGGGAATGCATATTGAATATTAAGTTAACTGGTTCTTATTTCTATCTTATTACTTAAACGGGGCAGATGCATGTACACTACTGGTCAAAAGTTTTAGAACACACCAATTTTTCCAGAATTTAATTGAAAATGATGCAGTTTAATGTCTCAGTGTACTCTGAAATTAATGCACATTTGCAACATTTAAAATGGTGTTTTGAAAGTAAAAAAAAGACACAAAATGACTAAAAAAAGACACAAAAATGACCAAAAAAAGACACAAAATGACTTACAAAGACATGAAAAGAATTCAAAAATGGACAAAATAGCCCAAGACTCCATAGAGTTAAGTTGTTAACCCATTTCTTGTTCCCTGAAAAAGGCCTACTTGTATAATTCTGAAATGTACATTATTTTTCAGTTTTGGTTAAGCTTACCTTTTTTTATTTACCTCTGGCAGTTCACCACTTACCTTCGTACCCTTTCAAGCTGTTCATTTGACTTGAACTGCTTGAATTTCAATAAAAAACTGGAAAAATTGGGGTGTTCTAAAACTTTTGACCGGTAGTGTATATGTATATGTATAGGGCTTTATATACTGTATGTGTGTAAATGTTTATATGTTTACGTACATCTGTTTAATGGTGTCTATGTGAGTATGTGTATAAATATGTATATGCATCTAGCCTACGCTGTTGTAGTTTATGTTGTTTATTTTTTTCTCGGTTCGAAAAGAAGAATTAATAAAATGAAAAATGAATGAATACTCAAATACAAATTGATAAAAAACGTGATTACATAAACTGTGTATTGTAAGTTATTTTGAGGGAAAAAGGCATAATGACACTACAGGATACAGGATGGGAAGCTGTCGGGGTTATTTAATGTTGCAGGTGTTCGAATGTGTTTTCAAGCTTGTTTTTTCCTTTAATTATGGTGCAGCTTTTGTTTTGATGTCCTGGTACATGAGAGGCCTGATTTATGTTGAGGCAGCTTGTTTTCTTTGACCGTAACTCTTCTGTATGTTACATTGTTGGTGCACATACACTACCGGTCAAAAGTTTTAGAACACCCCAATTTTTCCATTTTTACTGAAATTCAAGCAGTTCAAGTCAAATGAACAGCTTGAAAGGGTACAAAGGTAAGTGGTGAACTGCCAGAGGTAAATAAAAAAAGGTAAGCTTAACCAAAACTGAAAAATAATGTACATTTCAGAATTATACAAGTAGGCCTTTTTCAGGGAACAAGAAATGGGTTAACAACTTAACTCTATGGAGTCTTGGGCTATTTTGTCCATTTTTGAATTCTTTTCATGTCTTTGTAAGTCATTTTGAGTCTTTTTTTTTTAGTCATTTTGAGTCTTTTTTTTGTCATTTTGTGTCTTTTTTTAGTACTTTAGTCCAACATAAAATGTGATTTTGAATCTTTTTTTTACTTTCAAAACACTATCATGCTCAATAAAGAATTTTAAATGTTGCAAATTTTGTCCATTTTTGAATTCTTTTCATGTCTTTGTAAGTCATATCTGTCTTTTTGTGTCTTTTTTAAGTCTTTTGGTGTCTTTTTTTGTCATTTTTTGTCTTTTTTTGGTAATTTTGTGTCTTTTTTTAGTACTTTAGTCCAACATAAAATGTGATTTTGAATCTTTTTTTTACTTTCAAAACACTATCATGCTCAATAAAGAATTTTAAATGTTGCAAATGTGCATTAATTTCAGAGTACACTGAGACATTAAACTGCATCATTTTCAATTAAATTCTGGAAAAGTTGGTGTGTTCTAAAACTGTAGTGTACATCCCAGTATAATGGCTTGCACATGTGTGTGTGTGTGTGTGTGTGTGTGTGTGTGATATCACCCGCTGCTTTAATCATGTTGAATCCTTTGCCAGACTTTTAATATGTTCTTCTAACACTATCTTGGGCAATGCAGGAACTCAGTTCGTTTTCTCCGCTGCAGGCCAAAAAATGAATCATCATTCATCTCTGCCTGCTATGAAAACAATGGTGTCACTCTTATAATAATATCTGACTGCACTGGTTGCTTGGCAGTGGCAAACCTGACAGGGAGTGTGTTATTTCTTCTCAGCTTTACTCACTTGTGTAAACTGAATTACTTGAGAATGAACTCATTCTGGCCAGCTTTGGTGGTAAGAATTTCCTTAATTTCCACCTTAGCACACTACCTTTCCTCCTCTCTTCATTAATTAGGGTCAGCCTTTGGCCAACTGTGTTCTCTTTAGAGTCACACTAAACTTCCTGGTCACATCTTGTTTTCTTCCGAGTCAATTCCAATAAACATCTCTGGTAATGAATGTCTTTGTTGAAGTTAGTCATGTAGTGATGTGGTGAATGTGCTGAGAGGATTTAACAGAAACACAAACATTTCCCAATTCCTCATTCCTCGAATCCAACCAATGTGTTATTTTTCGTGTTGGTCTTAAAATATTTGTTCCTATTTCCTGCGACCACCCACAAATCACTTTAAAATTATATAATTATTTAGTATTCATACTGTGTGGCAGCTTCTTCACACTTCATTAATCATACATAATTTCCTGTGTGATTTCTTCACCAATTTAAGTTCACTAAGTTAACTTAGAAAGGAGCAGTTTAACTCTATGAAGTTTTATAGGGCTATTTTGTCCATTTTTGAATCCTTTTCATGTCTTTATGTGTCTTTGTAAGTAATTTTGTGTCATTTTTGGTCATTTGTGTCATTTATGTGTCTTTTTTGTGTCTATTTTAGTCTATTTTACTATTTTTGGGCCTTTTTTTTGGGTCATTTTGTGTCTTTTTTGTCATTGGTGTCATTTGTGTGTCTTTTATTGTCATTTTGTGTCTTTTTTTAGTTATTCTGTGTCTTTTTTTTTGTCATTTTGTGTCTTTTTATAGTTATTTTGTGTCTTTTTTTGTAATTTTGTGTCTTTTTATAGTTATTTTGTCTCTTTTTTGGTCATTTTGTGTCTTTTTTGGTCATTTTTTATGTCTTCTGTGTTTTTTTGTTTGTTTTTCTGTCTTCTCATTTTGTGTCTATTTTGGTCATTATGTGTCTTTTTCAAGACATTCAAAGATTTTGAATACTTAAATATCATCTTTGCCATTTTTTCATGTGCTAATGTGCCCCTCTGATTAAACACTGGCCCCTCCTTGGCCCCCACAGTAAAACTGGTCTAGAACCGCCACTGTTCACGTCATGATGAATAAGATGCAACAGTAGGCGTGTTTCCATCAGGGTAAAAAGTGGCTGCTGGGAAACTTTCAGGCCACGCCCTCTCAAATGTCCGCTCAGTCAGCGTGTCTTCATTACAAAAAAGGCCCCAGAGGGATTTAGGAGACTCCGGAGGTGAAGCATGGTTTTCGATTGATCGCTTAGTGACATCACATACGCGGTGGATTTAACACACACCTAACGTTAACAATAAGGAAGGAGATGACGAGATGGAAGGAGAAGAGCTTGCTGTGGTTATTGTTGCTGTGTTCTTCCACAAATTGTTGTTGTGACGACTCACTACTCCGCCAGCTTTTAAAATGGTGCATTTTGTTGTGACGTCGAGTACTACGTCACATCCTGCTTAGCGTTCTATCCAATCAGCAACCAGGATTTTTTCAGGAGAGAAAAATGTCCAGGGCCAAAAAATGGCCGGTCAAAAGGCCGTTAGGGAGGGCTCACATCAAATTAGAGGCATTTCAGCGAGTGAGACCCGCCTCATTTCAAGGAATTCGACTATCGTGGACAGGCACCTATTTAAAAGTAATTTAAAACTCAATTTTAATTTTGATTTCTAACTGCAAAGTGTTCTTTGCTCGGTTGAATTCGATGACCCGACAAGCATGCAGTCAGACACATTTAACCCAATCTTCTCTTCCGCGTGTTGTTAATCTTTCTCTCTCCATGAAGAGTGTTTTCAGGATTTGGTCAACATTTTGGGAAATACACTGATTTGTACTCTTGCTAAGTTTGATGACAAGATTGATACCACTGTCATGTCTGTACTCTTAATATAAATGTATAGGGAATGGGAATTGTGGAGAATTCTGGGGCGGCATTCATCATCAGAGATGTATATGCAGGTGCAAAAGACGCTCTTTTGCCTCTGATACAGAACTGAAGTGAGTTAATAATACTGATACTTATAAAATAGGACACATACATTGGTCAAAGGACCTTGACAGCTTGCATGAAGCCCCCAGGAAGAGAGGCGGGATTTGAAGCCAATTTGACACAGTGGTCAAACTGTGGAATTACAACTTTCAAGTCCATCACATGATGCCATTGTTCCCAAACAATGTTTGTTCCCAACTTACATAGTTAAAAGAAAATAATTTGTAAATGATCTGTAAAAAAGTGAATGAATACATTTCCCAAAATGTCAAAGTGTTCCTTTAAGTTTACCTGATAGTAACTCACAGTGTTTGTACACAGGAAGTATAGATAGATAGATAGATAGATAGACAGATAGATAGATAGATAGATAGATAGATAGATAGATAGATAGATAGATAGATAGATAGATAGATAGATTACTTTATTCATCCCCGAAGGGAAATTCGGTTGTCACAGCAGTCCGGTATTCAAGTACAATAAAATACAATAGAATAAAATACTGAGGTAGCATAAATAAAAAACAACAATAGAAAAAAAAACACAGAATAGAACAAGGACACTTAAGATGTAAAAAAAAAAAAAGATCAGTTGGTAGGTTGGCAAGATGATGGTAATTATAATTATACTGATGATATGATGGCAACAATGCTATAGTGACTAGACGGTATATAATTGTAATAATAGTACAGTATATAATATATAATATAATATGTAATAATAAATAGTAACACTGTAAAATAAAATTAAAGTGAATAAAATAATTATAAAATAAAAATAAATAAAATAATTATAAAATAATGATAAATAAAATAATTATAAAATAATTATAAATAAAATAATTATAAAATAATTATAAATAAAATAATATGATATATAATATATAAATATATAATAATAGTAATAATAATAATAATAATAAATAAGGCCGTATGTATCTGCATGTATCTTGGTGTTGACAGTGTGTATTTGCTTGCTACATACTTCCTGGAAAAGGCAACCAATGCTATTTTATTGGTATGTAGCGTGCTTTAAAGCCTGTTTGTGCGTGACAGCTTAAGCAAAAGATGATGACCTCTTGATCTGCACTGTGATTAACATGCCATATGTGCATCTATACAGAATGTAATGAGTGGGAGGCCCTCAGCACTTCACATGGCTGCTGTCCAGTTCATCTATAGGCTGAGAGGGCAGCAGATGGATGTGGCATGGCCGTGTTGTGTCAATATACTCTGTCTCTAATCCCTCAGGGTGAGGCGCTAAATCCTCCACCCTAACCCCAGGCCTGCCTCTACACTGTAAAAAAAAAAAAAATGTTGTTTTTACGGTAAAAAACTGGCAGCTGTGGTTGCCAGAACATTACCGTAACAAATACGGTGCAACTTTTTTCTAATATTACGGCAAAAAGATATTGACACTGTTGATTTCACGTTTAAGATTGCATTTATTACATTTTTCACCGTATGAATAAAAGGTTTTTCCATCGAAAGATTTGACATATAATTGACAAGAAAATACTTTATAAATGCCGCATAAATTAAAGATTTTACCATTAAATATTAAAGTATATTTCTGTTAGAGATATGATGTTTAGTAGATTTAACAGTGAGAAAAAGTATTTTTACAAAAAATAAACGCAAAAATTACAGTGATGCTTTTTGTTACAAACACGGTGCCAATGTATTTTACAGTAATAGAGTAATGTTTTTTTTTTTTATTTAAAACCTGTAAAAATATTGTTCTGGCTGATATATACATTTACAGTGTTTAATTGTTACTGAAACTGAATTAACCCATTTATCATTTTACGGTCTTTTACTGTCATGGTTTAGCAGTTTTTCACCGTGAAATCTACAGACATTTTTTACAGTGTATAACACCACATTACCTCACTTCCTCCGGCTGCACAAACGTATAGGAGGACAATAATGTCAAATGTAAGCAAAGTTTAAAAAAGCCTTGAGGCCAGCACTGAGGTCAGAGAAGATATGACATCATATATTGTATTATATCATTGTAGGCCGCGTTGGAAATTAATGGACAGGCCTGATTCACTGCAATATTGGATTCACAGGATTTTTGCCCCAGTATGAGGAAGTGTATTGATTTTCCAGAATTGACTGAGTTATCAGTCAATATTCTCAATGACGAGCTTCTCCACATAATAATAATAATAATAATAATAATAATAATAATAATAATAATAATAATAATAATAATGCTATTTTGCTCTTGTAATGTGAAGTTAATGACACTGTCTGTATATTTAGTTTATTTATTAGCTCACCTAACAAGGAAATATACGAATAAAAAAATGTTTTACAAGAATTAAAAAGGAAAAACATGAAATGCATTGCAGTTTAACAACTTTCAGCCTTTTCCCCTGTTGTACTATTAAATTCAGGTTATTAAAACAAATGGCTAAGAAGGATTTAGAACACAAACAACAAAGTGGATAAAACACTGTGAATATCTGCGTGTGGCTGTCTGTGTACAGTAAACTACAGGACCAAGCAGAAGTTTTAGTCAGGTGTGAAAAAATACTGTAAGATAAGAATGCTTTCAAAATAGAAATGTTGAAAGGTTGTTTTTATCAATTAAAAGTGTATATATATATATATATATATTTGATTTGATTTAGATTTTCTTCTGTTCTTCTGCTCAATCACTTCTAATTGATAAAAACAACCTGCTATATATATATATATATATATATATATATATATATATATATATATATATATATATATATATATATATATATATATATATATATATATATATATATATATATACAGTTGTCTGTATTAAGTCACTGCATTGCAGGGATTTTACAGTTGCTTTTACTATGTTTACACTTTCATATATATTATTTAGGCTCGAATCTTGAAAAAAAACTGTATTGAATCAGTGGAATCCACTCGATTTTGTTACAACACATTCATCATAGTTGGTTTACTGTTTTACTAAAGTAGGGGTTTATTTTTTATTTTTTTATTGCTTAAAGGTACTGCACAGGTGTTAACATTTTTTTTAGCAAGTGTGCATGTTTATGTGAGCGCATGCCTTTGGTGTTTATGGTTTTTGTGATATGATAATGATTTTATAGCTGCCAGGTCAAAAATGACCCATAAAACAAGATTTGTACTCTGGTGGTGAGCAGCTTTCATAGACATATCTACAAAGGCACTGATGCTTTTATTTTTTTTATGTTGCGGTCATTCTAGGAAAAGTCATCTAATTTCAAGTGGGGAAAAAAAGATAAATATTGGAGTTTTCCATACTGTTAAACATAGTGGTGGGTCATTTTTGACCCCTAAGACAACACAGGGGTTAATGAGGAATGCCTCACCACACTGTAATAAATGATTCTGTAGTCATTTCATTTCACTTAATATATTTGATAAAATGTATTAAATATAAATGCGTCCTTGATTTTGATGGAGTTGTTTAAATAACTTTAATATAAAAATGTTTGAGATAGAATCTACTTATTTTGATCACATTAAATATAATCTTTAATTCTAAATCAAGAGAATTTTCAATGAATCCAACACAATAGAATTAGTCCGTTTTTAAGTGACAGGCACTTCCTGTTAAGTTTAGTAACAGATTTTGTACCACCTAGAGTTAAGACAAACATGGGTAAAAAGTCCTTTCTTTATGCTGGAACTATTCTTTGGAACAGGTTACCTGGTTACTTAAATCAATCAGAAGCATACGCAGTTTTAAACAAAACTTGAAAAAATGGTTTAAACACCAATATTAGATTGTTGGCAATCTGTATGTATATTTGAAACTGTAATTTATGTTTTTATGTGGCTTATGAATGATTGATGCATGCATGTATGTATGAATGATACTTGTTTGATTTATGTAAAATATGCTGCTACTGTCCCCTGTCTCCTGCCTTATAGGGACCACAATGGAAATAAGCCTTTGGGCTTTATTGTGTCATCCCTGACTATTTTTTATCTATTTATATTACGTATGACACAGGTTGCTGTTTCATATTTTTTATATCAAGAATGGTCAAATAAAATGAATCAATCAATCAAGTTGTTATTAACTCAACTTGTAACATAGTTAGATTTAATAAATAATATTGCGTGCAATCTGTTGCCTCAATTTTATTGAGTAGCTAGTGTTTATCTTTTTTCTGTGGTACATTCCCATAATTTTCCTTTAAGGATTACTGGATCTGGGTTCTTATGGGTTAAATATAACCTTTAATTCTAAATCAAGAGAATTTTGAATGAATCCAACACAATAGAATTAGTCAGTTTTTAATTGACAGGCACTTCCTGTTAAGTTGTTATTGACTCAACTTGTAACGTAGTTAGATTTAATTAATAATATTGCGTGCAATCTGTTTCCTCAATTTTATTGAGTAGCTATTGTTTATCTTTTAATTGCATGATCTTAACCCTCTATGGTACGGTGTTGCCCTCAGGCAACATACACATTTTTGGCCTGTCAAATTTCTACAATGCATGTTTTTGAGAGATGCAATACTTTAAAAAAGAGGGAAGATAATAGGGAACCAATAGCAATGTTTTAATTTGTCACATGACCTGCAAAATGTCATTTGCTGGCTCTTTTCCATCTGGAAAAAAATATATTTCTACTGATAGGTGAGAAAACCTTCATTTTTGATAGTTTCATACACTTAGACTGTTCAAGACATTCATTTCAATGGGTCGTTGGTTCAATGGTACAATGTTTCCTACAGGCAACATTCAGACAAGAAACCGGTTAAAAAACTCCCTTTAAATTTAAAATGTTATGTATTTACCCTGTTGAAGCTACTGAATCTTTTACACGTTTATTAAATAAATAATGTTAAAATTAATTTAAACTTTTTTTTTCACTTGTGCACTGTTATGGTACAATGCTGCAACAAACCCCAAAAACTTTAAAAAAAAAAGAATTATAAAATTTCTTCAGATTATGTTTATTTAGTCTATTTTAAGACAAAAAAAACACTCCAAACATTATTGACCTAACTGGCATCATAATGCATACCACAGAGGGTTAATTGTCTTTATTGTTGCAATAATTTTTCAAAAGAAAAAAATGGTTTCTGTCAGTGCATTTGAAGGTCGGTCGAGGTAGGTTTTTTTAAACATCATAAATGCGTTCAATGTGTCCCCCATACTTTTCCTTTAAGGATTACTGGGTCTGGGTTCTTATGGGTTAAATATAACCTTTAATTCTAAATCAAGAGAATTTTCAATGAATCCAACACAATAGAATTAGTCAGTTTTTAATTGACAGGCACTTCCTGCTAAGTTTTTATTGACTCAACTTGTAACGTAGTTAGATTTAATAATAATAATTAATAATATTGCGTGCAATCTGTTGCCTCAATTTTATTGAGTAGCTATTGTTCTTTTTCTTCTTTTTTACAGTGCAATGCCATGGTATCTTTAATTGCACGATCTTAGTTGTCTTTATTGTTGCAATCATTTTTCAAAAGAAAAAAATATAATTAGTCAGTTTTTAAGTGACAGGCACTTCCTGTTAAGTTGTTATTAACTCAACTTGTAACCTAGTTAGATTTAATAAATAATATTGCGTGCAATCTGTTGCCTCAATTTTATTGAGTAGCTATTGTTCTTTTTCTTCTTTTTTTTTTTACAGTGCAATACCATGGTATCTTTAATTGCACGATCTTAGTTGTCTTTATTGTTGCAATAATTTTTCAAAAGAAAAAAATATAATTAGTCAGTTTTTAAGTGACAGGCACTTCCTGTTAAGTTATTAACTCAACTTGTAACCTAGTTAGATTTAATAAATAATATTGCATGCAATCTGTTGCCTCAATTTTATTGAATAGCTATTTTAAAAAAATCTTTTTTACAGTGCAATGCCATGGTATCTTTAATTGCACGATCTTAATTGTCTTTATTGTTGCAATAATTAAAAGAAAAAGAAAAAAATGGTTTCTGTCAGTTCATTTGAAGGTCGGTCGAGACAACATGAGGTCACATGGACTGTAAATGACATGAGAGAGAGAGAGTGAGAGAGAGAGAGAGAGAGAGAGAGAGAGAGGGAGGTGGGAGGAGGAGGAGGAGGAGTGGGGGAGTCAGAGAGAAAGTGGGGGCTCTCGCTGACTAAACGCACTTTCCCTGTGATTGAGAGGACCTGGTGTCCCTCCAGCATCTCCCTCCGTCCCTCGGCTTAGTTTAATATGTCACACCGGCGTTGGTCGCCGTCACCCGCTGGATTTTATTTATAACTGAGCAGAAAATTGGATGGAACTCACAAACGGGCAAGACACTCCCGGAAATAACATGCGTACTCTCAGCCTGTCACGTACGCTCGCTGAGGATTTGCATCGCTGTCGGCTGCCGTAGGTAAGCAGCGGCTCCACGGAGGGAGATTTACATGCTTTATTCTCACATTACAGCTGCATTTACACTCTGAAATGTGTGTGTTTCAAATGAATGAATCATTGTGTGTATGAACGCTCTATTTTTTTAACAGGGGACCCGATTGCAAGGCTGCTAAGTTAGTAATCAATAGACGAAATATAAGTCCTTGAATGAAGCCGAACACCAACTCTCAGTGTAAAAGCCTGTTTTTGCAGAATAAATGTTATACTTGTTAACCATTTTTTAATTTAAGTCTTATTTCAGTGTAAATGACTGCCAGGAAAGTGAGTTTTTGTTAGCCTCTATTCTTAAGCATTTTCTTTTTTTTTTTGACATGCATTAAGTGCATGACATGCACTTAATTGTGCTCTTTGCCCTACTTTCAGTGTGTCTATATAAATACTGCGCCATAAATACTGTACACTTATTTACTTCAGCTCACTGTGACAAGTGGTCCGCACTGTGCTATTAATAGGCCTAAAGTGTATCATTTTACTCTCCACAGAGATCCAGCACAGCCTCAAGATGTTTATAAGACGGATACAAACAAGAAGGCAACTAAGGATCATTAAATGAGAGTAAGTGGGGAGATAAAAGCGGGTAGAAGAAGAGGACTTGGATATGAAACTTCTCGCGGCTGTGGCAGATCCTCTCCATCCAGAGAAATTAGCGGCTCAGCTAGAAAATGAAGCGAGGACGTGAGCTACGTGCGCATCCAGCAGATGACGAGTTGAAATGGAGAGCTTGGGACACGCGGACCTTTTAAACCCAAGCTCCTCCCGCAGATCCGTCGCTGTTTTAGCCTCGCAGGAGAGGAGGACGAGCGGCCAGCAGCTCGTGTTTGGAGCCGCAGAGATCCCCAGCGCGCACCGGGCGGACATGGGGCTGAACGGCTTCTGCGCCGCGCCGGCCGAGAGTCCCACGGCTGCGGAGTTACTGGCGGGTCTGGCCTCCCAGACCGACTCCCCCGCGATCACAACCCCGACGATGCAGTCCAAAACCGGCGTGCCGCTCTACAACGGCGGCGTGGTGTCTCCGTCCGCCACCGTGGAGGGGAGCCATGCAGGCGTTTTGGCTCACACACCAAACGGTTACCCGGCACACATGAAGAGGGCGGCGGAGGTGACAGACGGCCCCACGTACCCCCTCACCAGCAGAGCCTGTCTGCCGGAGAAAGGGGACCGGACAGCTCATGAGAAGTGCCCTTTACTGATGAGGAGGATCAATGGAGACCTTAAAGCCAGACAGGTGCAGCAACAGAAACGGAGAGGTGGAGAGAACCGGGACACCGGGTCAGGGACTGTCAGTGGTCTAACCACCACATCAGGGTCACCGGGGTCAGGGAGTCCCGTGGACCCAGTTTGCACTCCGGGGGACTCTGACTTTAAGCGGAGACGGTTGTCGGATGGAAGTGTTGCTGCACAAGTGTTGAGCAGCAACATTTGTGTTGCTCCCAAATCTTCAGAGGCCCCCAGAGTGGCCCGAGCAGCCGCCCCGTTCAACTGCAGCAACAGTTCCCATAGCAACCAAATAACTATCAATCATGTGGACTGTGTGCCCCCCCAGTCTCCCTTCACCCCTCATACTAACCAGCACAGCAGACATAAAGTGGCCTCCTCGGGCCCGCCAGCTGCACCCAGCCAGACCTCCCCTGTTGAGGCTAACTGCATCCCGACCCCACCGCCTCCTGCGGCGCCCGGCTGGTCAGCAGAGCACATAGCGCAGCAGTACGTCGTCCCCTGCATGAAGTACTACGGCATCTGCGTGAAGGACAACTTCCTGAGTCCTGCGCTGGGCGACAGGGTCCTGGAGGAGGTGGAGGTCCTAAACCGCAGTGGGAAGTTCCGGGGAGGGCAGCTGGTCAGCCAGAAGAACATTCCCTCTCGGAGCATCCGGGGCGACCAGATCGCCTGGGTGGAGGGACGGGAGCCCGGGTGCGAGAGCATCGGGGCCCTGATGGCTCACATTGATGAGGCCATCATGTACAGCGCTGCCAATGGACAGCTGGGGGACTGCATCATCAATGGACGCACTAAGGTGAGGCCAGGATCAGGGTGGGGTCATGTTTTTATTTCTAGATGCCAGAGAAAACACAGGCTGCAAACAAGCCAGTCGGTCTGATGACGTCATGGTTGGTTGTGTCATGTCTGCTCTGCTCTAAGCCAACATGCAGGCAGGCAAACACACACACACACACACACACACACACACACACACTCACACCACAGTGGGAGAGTGAGCTGAGCGTTTGGTAGGATGTGGAGATGAGCCCTGCTGTGTTTCTAGCACGTGAGCTAGATAAGGGGGGCTGCGGGCAGATCCTTCCCCTTAAACTGGCGTTGTGCCTAAGTTTGCCCCGTCCCTACCTTGATACCGCAGCAGAAAAAAACCCCTCTGTATCTCATCTTCCATCACTATATCCCTGCCTTTGAAGACAACTTTTTACTATCACCACTTTCACCCATGCAGACATGGCGCCAATATGCTTTTTTCTCTTTGTTTTAGCAGGACTACAGTGGCGGTTCTAGACCAGTTTTACTATGTTCATTCTGTTACATTTGAACCACATGTGATTTTCTTAAGTGTATTTATATTTTTTTAATTGACGCTTGTTCAAGCCTATATCGATATTTCCCCGATAATGTAGCCTATATCAGGGATGGGAAACTGGAGGCCCGAGGACCGCATACGGGCCGCACCCTCACTTTCAGTGGCCCCAGTGGTGGTTCTAGACCAGTTTTACTATGTTTTGTTACATTTGAACCACATGTGATTTTCTTAAGTGTATTTATATTTTTTTAATTGACGCTTGTTCAAGCCTATATCGATATTTCCCCGATAATGTAGCCTATATCAGGGATGGGCAACTGGAAGCCCGAGGACCGCATACGGGCCGCACCCTCACTTTAAGTGGCCCCAGTGGCGGTTCTAGACCAGTTTTACTATGTTTTGTTACATTTGAACCACATGTGATTTTCTTAAGTGTATTTATATTTTTTTAATTGACGCTTGTTCAAGCCTATATCGATATTTCCCCGATAATGTAGCCTATATCAGGGATGGGAAACTGGAGGCCCGAGGACCGCATACGGGCCGCACCCTCACTTTAAGTGGCCCCAGTGGCGGTTCTAGACCAGTTTTACTGTGGGGGCCAAGGAGGGGCCAGTGTTTAATCAGAGGGGCACATTTGCACATTAAAAAATGGCAAAGATGATATTTAAGCATTCAAAATCTTTATTTTATCTCATTTAAGTATATTTGGAAGATACAAATACATTGATTTAAATAATGAGACTCACCAACAATAACAGGGTTTTTTTGCATGACAATGACATTTTTGTGCACAATCACTTTTTTATTTTGAAAGTGCAGTAAAAACAAAGCAGACCAAAAAAAAACCCGCCTACTGTTGCACCTTATTCATCATGACGTGAACAGTGGCGGTCCTAGACCAGTTTTACTGTGGGGGCCAATGAGGGGCCAGTGTTTAGTCAGAGGGGCACATTAAAAAATGGCAAAAATTATATTTAAGCATTCAAAACCTTTATTTTAGCTTATTTAAAAATGTCATTTAAATATATTTGGAAAGATACAAATACATTGATTGAAACAATGAGACTTACCAACAATAAGTTATTTTTGTACGACAATGACATTTGTCATTTTTGTGCACAATCACTTTCTTTTATTTTGAAAGCTTTTATTGCACAATAAACTATTATACAATGTACACATTCTGGGTTCATTTTGTGTACAATGAGATATTGTTTGAACTAAAAATAGGTAAGAATTGTTCCGTTGTTCATCGTTATAAATTGATCATTTTATTATTAATTTGACACAGGGGCCACAGCAGGGGCAGAGGCCCCTGGAGGCCCCTGTATAGAACCGCCACTGCAGGACTATAGTGCATGCCTCAGCTTCTTTATTCCATTCATATTTTTCAGTTTCTATACGCAGTTACCACAGCACACTACTTTAATATTGTTCTGAAATAACAAAAGAGCCTGTAACTCTTTTAATTCCTCTTCGTTTTTGTCCAAAGATGACCTGACAGGCAGTGGTTTTTCCTGTTCTGCACTAAGGTTTGACGCAGTACCAGAATTTTAAACTTCGATGCAATACTAGTACAGGCTTTTTCTTCTTATTATAAATGCTTAAGTGCAGCACACAAGCTGTTTTCGGCCCCACCGAAGCCAAATTAATAATTAAAGTAAACTCCAGATCTTAAGTAGTTCATCCTCTGAGGGCTTTTGTCCTTAAGCGTTTTGGGTGTTGTTTTGTTTAATATTTGCTCTAGCTATTTAAACTCTTTGTATTCAGATAAACACTGATGGTTTGGGGGATGGGGGATTTTGGATTCTCCTGTTGTAATTAAAAGTTTCTCCCTTTTATCTTTGGACAAAAAGTGATAAAGTGCCCTTTTTGTGTGCTAGTATACCACAGCATACATGTGCTTTTTATTATTTTAACCCCTGCCTCATAAACATCCTGAGTCCACCAGTGCAGATGTGGTACCAATAATTGTACAAAATAATGTGAAATTGCACAATTTTAATTAAAAAGCCATTACATTTTTTGGGGGGAGGAAACCACAAACCCCTAACCACCTTCCAAATGCGTGGGTGCACCTAAGTCTTGCACAAACTTAAGGAAAACAGTGTTCGTAGAAAAAAAAAAAATATATATATACTCGATAACATGGACATCCGAGGCACACAAAATATATATTTTTAATTAACAACTGGCACACAGTGCAGGTACAGTTTTATTTGTGCAGCCGAGGGTTAAAAATCTGATTGTCGATCATTTTTAAACTAACTTAAACATAACTTAAATACCCGTAATACTATCAAAAGTAAATGCTGTATTATCGTTAACATGGTTTTGAGTGTAAGCACTTTGATAAGCTTGTCCTGCACACAGCTGTGGACATTGTGTGGTCTGGAACCCCCTCCCCCCTTTTCCTGTCATTCCTGTGTTATCTGACACAGGTAATGTCAGTGAACTGTTCTGACTGGTTCACTCTGGTTTATTCTCCATCCTGAATCTGTTTGTATAGTCTCCAGTCTTTGCTATTTTGTCCCCCTTGTAACATGGAAAATCATTAGAGTCGGCCTGTCGATATGTCCTGCTGGTTTAGATAAATAGATAGATAGACTTTATTTATCCCAAGCTGGGAAATGACAGTGTAGAAGCAGCATTACACACAGAGACAATAACAACACAATTAAATAAAAAGAACAACCTAGGCATACTTCAAGCAATAAAATATAAAAATACAATAAAAAATAAAGTGTCTAAAGAAGGAGTATGAATTAAGGAGTAGAATTCCAGTGCGGAATAAATATGAATTTGCAGTATAAAATGTTGGTGCCATGAAACAAATAAGGTGCAATGAACAGTGTGCATAAAAAAAAAAAAACACATAAAGTGCATAACGATGGTATGTAATGAACCAGACTATTTGTTATTGTACAGTGTGATGGCATGTGGCAGGAAAGATTTTTTATATAATATACACTACTGGTCAAAAGTTTTAGAACACACCAACTTTTCCAGAATTTAATTGAAAATGATGCAGTTTAATGTCTCAGTGTACTCTGAAATTAATGCACATTTGCAACGTTTAAAATTCTTTATTGAGCATGATAGTGTTTTGAGAGTAAAAAAAAGATTCAAAATCACATTTTATGTTGGACTAAAGGACTAAAAAAAGACACAAAATGACCATAAAAAGACACAAAATGACAAAAAAAGACACCAAAAGACACAAAATGACAAAAAAAAAGACACAGAATGACCAAAAAAGACACAAAATGACCAAAAAAGACACAAAATGACTAAAAAAAAGACACAAAATGACTTACAAAGACATGAAAAGAATTCAAAAATGGACAAAACAGCCCAAGACTCCATAGAGTTAAATTGTTAACCCATTTCTTGTTCCCTGAAAAAGGCCTACTTGTATAATTCGGAAATGTACATTATTTTTCAGTTTTGGTTAAGCTTACCTTTTTTTATTTACCTCTGGCAGTTCAACACTTACCTTTGGACCCTTTCAAGCTGTTCATTTGACTTGAACTGCTTGAATTTCAATAAAAAACTGGAAAAATTGGGGTGTTCTAAAACTTTTGACCAGTAGTGTATATATAATATATCCATATTTTCTGGATTTAGTGTCATGGTCTCTTACCCTATCAGCTGCAAGTTAACCATTACATGCCAGTCTAGACTGTTACCCAACAGGTTATCAGTGTTTGAACAGGCCCCTCCAGATTTACAGTATAACAGACCCAGACATCACCACGTACAGCACCTTGCCCCCTGTGCACACCGAGTCATGTACATCAGCTCCAGCTTGTGTGAAACAGCAGTTGTTGGCTCCTTCATGACACCAGCAGCTTTCTCTCTCAATACTTGCTGACTGAGCTGCTTTCAGGTCAAAGCTGTGCCTGGTCTGTGACAAAATGACAGTGAAACAAGAAAGTAATGAGACTGTATTCAAACATGTAAGCCAGGGGCGTCAAACTCAAATACACAATGGGCCAAAATTTAAAACTTGAATAAAATCGCGGGCCAACATTGAACAAATAAACCTTTTAATATATACCAAACATGTTTTGCTTTAACATTAAATATGGAACCAGCAACGCTTATAAACATACAATATATAATTAAATAGTGCAGACATGCAAAATCAAATTTCAAATAAAAAACACATCAATGTCATTAATTTATTAAATACAAATTAAATAAAATTTGTATGCCTCTTTTCTATTTGCATCCTTCTGATTTAAATATCAAAATAAAGTTTTTCAACAGGTTAATACATTTAAAAATAAAATAACAATAATAAATCTAATGTTAGCAGTAAATGCGCCGTATAATACCGGCGGGTCAGCTTTTATAGTACAATAGTAATAATTTGGTATTGCCTCACAGGCCAAATAAAATTACACTGCGGGCCAAATTTGGCCCGCGGGCCAGAGTTTGACACCCCTGGTGTAAGCTAACAGGTCTCATTTTTCAAGATTGTCCCAATCTGCAGGTTAGAGTGCAAAATTCTTCTGCATGCTGCCATGCATTCTACTGCACACAAACACTGTCTCACTTAATAGATATAAAAAAAACCCCTTTTATCTCATGACACTTAGAGCTGCAGCGTCCTTTCATGGCTGAAGTGGATTTAACCGGAGAAATCAGCAACACATCAAAGCCTCCATTCACCTGCCTGTTCTGAAGAAGAGGCATCTTTATTTGATTTATCTCATTGCAGTTATGCTTTTCATCAGTGCATTCTTTAATGAAGTGAGTAGAAGTTGTACTACAAGGCGTCTTTCTTTGACTGTATATGGGCATAAAAACACTCAAAAGTAAGAGTTTATTGGAAAGGAGCAGGATTTTAGAGCAAGATGAGATTAGTTTGGGGTTGCACACATTTTGTGTGTCTATATGTCTGTTTTTACCTCCCAGAGGCTGAGCAGGATGTAATGTTGTGTTTATCTATTGCTCCATAAGTTAATAATTTTCTCTTATTTGGCGCAGCTCTGACTAACTGACTGTTTCTTAGAAAAAAAATTGCCAAACACCACATGTTCCCTAGCCAGATCGCTCTTTGCTCTTCGTACAGTAAAAAAAAGAAGTTAAACGCTGTAAAGTACAAAATGTCCTGGCTGGGTGTTCCTGTAGCCAAGTGTTAAGTAGTGATGGAGGCAATGATGGACTGTGCAGGAGAGAGAAAAAAAGGAAGTGATAGGAAAAGAGGAGGAACAGGGAAGAGGACATCCAGATAGAAGGTCACTGCGTCTTTTCCGTCCTCCGTCATTTTTTAATTTATTTTTACGTCTTTTATTATGATCTCCTTTTCCTTTCCCCTTGTCCTTTTACTTTGCAGCTTCTTTTCCTTTTATCAAACCCCAATGTTCACCACTTGGACAAAATATTTCCTAGCTGTTACCGTGGTAACAGGCCCATACAAAGTAGAGCTCAGCTTTGTGTGTGATGTACAGAGAAGGAGCGGGGCTGGCAATGCCCAAAATAATGCCTCAGCAGCAGCAGCAGCAGCGGGTAATATCTCTGTTCCCCGACTGGCGTTAGTCAGCAGAGCTGCCTGTGAGACATACAGCAGGGAGGATTAACGTGTTAACGGGGAGATCAGTTGAAATTGTGACGAGTTAAGATGGGAAAGTCTTGTGTTCTGTGGAAGAGAAACTCGGTTCTGGCTGGGAATGAGACACACGGTGGGGGAGGGGAGAGGCTGGGAGTGAGAGTGGAAGGAGCGGGGGGATAGGGAGCAAGGAGTGGGAGGATAGCGCTGAAATAGTGAGAAGGAGCGATGCAGCAGAAGCCTCGCTATAATGAGAATGTCTGCTGCAGCGCCATGTCCTCACATGCCCCTCTAGAGCTCAGCGGTGCCACCATGCAGACAGGAACTTGAGGTCATACACCGATGCAGCTGCAGGCGGTTAGCTAGCCTGTTTGGATGGATGGATTATGGATAAATAGGCGGACAGATGCATTTTCCATTTTGGTTTGAATTTATCCTCAGACAAATCAAGACCTTATTATAAACATTTCCGGATAATATTTTCTTTTCCGAGATGCTGTAATGACATGATTTGTGTGTACAGTGCAGTACCAGCCTACGATTTTGGACTGCTGCTGTTTTACATAAATACAGAAATGAAACGACAAAGTTAACCCTTTATCAGGCGAAGAACTATATTTGGTAACTTCAGGTAATATTTTGAGAAAAAAGTTGCAAATTTACTAGATTAAAGTGGCAAATCTACAAGAATTTTTTTTTTTTTTCCCCATCGAAACTGATTTAAACTTAAAGAAATGATCCGGACAGACATGATGATGTGATGTATTTATTCATTAAATGGATGCATGTAGTGGCAACTTAGTACTTTTGTTGTTTATATAGCATCATTTTAACATGAGTGACAAAATAAAAAAATGTATTAATAAAATTAAAAAAAACTACAAAACCATGTTGAAGGCACACACCGAGAAAATTATACAGAAATACAGAAATGAAACAACAAAGTTAACCCTTTATCAGGCAAAGAACTATATTTGGTTACTTCAGGTAATATTTCGAGAAAAAAGTTGCAAATTTACTAGATTAAAGTGGCAAATCTGTGTGAAAAAAGTCGCAGATTTACGAGAAAAAAGTGGGAAAAAGCAACTTTTTTCTCCCAGATTCACCACTTTAACCCTTATTAGGACACTCATTGAAATACTTGAAAATTCCAAATTTCAACCCCTAGAGAATATTGGAGGATATTACATACTGCTAGAATGTGTAAAAAAAACAAACATACGAAAATAATATTTTGAGAAAATATTTACGAGATTAAAGTGGCAAATCTACGAGAAAAAAATGCGCAGATTTATGAGATTTAAAGTGGTGAATCTGGGGGGAAAAAGCTGCTTTTTCCCCACTTTTTTCTCAGAAATACGCAACTTTTTTCGCGCAGATTTTCCACTTTAAATCTCTTAAATCTGCAACTTTTTTTCGTGTAGATTTGCCACTTTAATCTAGTAAATTTGAAACTTTTTTCTCAAAATATTTATTTATTTATTAATATTACCTGAAGTTACCAAATATAGTTCTTTGCCTGATAAAGGGTTACAGCTGATGTCAGAACAGTTTGTGATGTTTTAAATCAGCTTTTTTTAAGATGGTAATAGTGTCTCAATTTTAATTGCACATGGCATTGTGGGATATTCATGTCAATCAATATTACAATGAATTTGGTGAATTAAGTAGTTCAGTTGGTGTTTTGAAGCCTTAAGTCATAAGTTTTGTGATTTTTTTTCTGTCTTACTGCTTTCTTCTTCTTTAAATATGTAATTTAACTTAACTTAATAATAAACATTTTCACTTTTGAATTACATTTTACAGATACATACACAGTTGCCATAAAGTTGGAATAATGTTGTTTTCAGACACAATCCTGTTAATTGTGGTTTCACTTTCATTGTGATATGTTTGGAAGAGATTGATTAATACACTTTGGAGAAGATATACACTTTATCTGTCAGGAATAAATAAAAAAGTTGCCCATAATAAAATTATGGGCGAGATTACAGTGGCAAATCTACCAGAAAAAAATGCGCAGATTTATGAGATTTAAAGTGTTGAACCTGGGGTAAAAAAGCTGCTTTTTCCCCACTTTTTTCTCGGAAATCCGCAACTTTGTTCGCGCAGATTTGCCACTTTAAATCTCTTAAATCTGCAACTTTTTTTCTTGTAGATTTGCCACTTTAATCTAGTTATTTGCCCATAATAAAATTATGGGCAACTGTGTAATTAATCGAATGATTGAGTCAGATGTATACAAAAAATCAGATAAATCAAAACTGAAAGTAGTTGCTAGTTGCAACACCTCGGGTTAGAATTAGTTTGGTTACACCCACAGAAACACTGCATTTCTTCATCCTAACGTTTAGAGGTGACTCATTCATAATGCAGCCGGATTGACTCATAAGGGTTGAGCACATTTCCCCATTTTTTTTCTTTTATGTTCACATAAAAAAGCATAATTTCGAAACTAGGTGAAAGTTCACCATTTGATTATGCTTCTAATTCCGCCATCTTTTCCTCATTAAAGCTACAGATAGCAGTAAGTTCTTCAATGCTGACTGTCTTAAAACCAGAAAAAAGGGCGGTAACGGTGCACAACTAACATATAGGCATTACAGAAACACTCTGTGTTGATATGACTCAGCCTTAACTTGTGATAGATAAGGTTTTAGTCAAACCCTCTTATAATAGAAATCTTTAAAATACACAGATGAGTTTTCTCTATAGGTTGAAACCAGTCCAGTTTTGCTGTTTTATGTTGCAGTAAATCCATAAATCTGTTAAGAGCCTGGTTACATTAGCAGATGTGAGTAGATGTTAAGTGTGAGAGTGGCACATACTTGTATCCAAGGTCATAATGTCCTCAGAAACCATTATCCAGCCTATAGAAGCAGGAAGTTAGGGGTGAATAACATGCCATGATTGAAGCAGAGAGTACAGCTAATATATGAGCTCATAGTGACAGAGCAGTTCATCATAATTCAGTTTAATTCACCCACATGCATATCTGCTTCACTCATCTCCAATCCAATCTGATAGAAACTATTAATAATAGCTGATTTGCATCGCGTGTCATCTAGACTGTTTGTGAGATCAGCATTCGGAAATTAAACAAGATGGCGGAGCTACTTGACAGTCAGAGAGTCGAGTGGTTTTAACCCCGGAGATGGCAAACATCTGTCACGCTGAAGTGTCCTTGAGCAAGACCCTGGCCCACTCCCAATACACACTCACATGTGTTTCTGATAAAGGCTCAGGGTTGTCTCTCTGTGAGGCTGAGAGGACTGAGAGAACAGGTTTTTTTTGCAGTGTGTCAATTCACCGTTTGCATGAGTTTGCAAAGAAATAGAGTTTGCTAGAAGGAATTTTTATTTTTTGTAGTTTTTATTCGGACATAATTATGTTCATTTGTTTTCCAGAACAGACTTTTTTTAGCCTGCACTGCAAAAAAAGAAAAGTTGGGTGAACTCAAAATTTCAAGGCAACAAACTTCAATAAAATTTTTTTAGTTGGACAATTAAACTAAATATTTTAAGTTTTGTTTTTGGAGTTTGCTCAACTCTGAATTCAGATTTTTGTCAACTCAACTGTAAATTGTTGCGATAACAATTTTTAGTTAGCATCGATACGCTAATGGCTACTCTTGTAGCTGTAACAAGCAGCGCAGCTAGCATCAGTTAGCCGCTAGCATCAGTTAGCCGCTAGCTTTCGCTAATGACCGAAAACCTGTTTGTGTTTAAATGTTGAAAATGTGTAGGTTGCCTTCTCCAACAAACGACGTACAACACTGCACAACACAGCTCAGAATAAAATTCCCGTATATAACTCGGAAAGGTGGCTTTCCCGCATTTCACAACAAAGAAATAAGAGTTATCAGAACTATTGTCCCTTGTTTTGAACCCCAACTTAAAGATATAAGTAACAACAACTCACCAACTTGTTTTTGAGCAGACAACTGGCTTCCTTTGTTGTGCTAACATGCTTACATTATTGCCCTAAATGTCAATAATTTATATTTCCAAGTTTTACCAACTTAAATCACTGTTTTAGGCAAAAAAATACAAGTTGGCTTTTTTTGCAGTGTGTCAATTCACAGTTTGCATGAGTTTGCTAAGAAACAGAGTTTGCTAGAAGGAAGTTTTATTTTTTGTAGTTCTTTATTCTGACATAATTATGTTCATTTGTTTTCCTCTCGTTTTAATCAAAGAACATTATGTAACACTTGTTAGTATGTTCAAAAGAGAGCAATAAACTGTTGTAAGGTGGACTTTGAGTGAGTCTCCACCAGCTCCAGAGCTGCACTGAGCCTGGCACAGGAGGTCAGGTAGAAGAGCATGTAGGTTACATATGGAAGTAAATAAAGTATGACAAAATTATAATGATATGTCCGTAGAAATCTAACTATATGGTATAATAAGTCCCCCATCTCTTTGAATTTTCATTTTACACATTAAGAAACTCCAGATGATATGCCAGTTGTCGACTATCACAGAATCATTCTCAGTAACAGTGACACAGTATTTCTTCAGCCACACAGCATCATTTTTCAGTAATTGCATGACATTTTGCAACACAGTAATCCACTAGAGACCCAGTTTATTGATATAATATTTCAATTTGGATCCATCTTACCACAATGTTCTGCCACGACAAGTGGATCATCCCAGCAGTTACTGCATACAGTAACGCCATGGGTTATTGTTTTGATTGATCCTGAGCTGCAGAAATGACATACTGGTTGTTGACAAGGATTCTCTTATCATCTCTACTTATTGCACATGCAACAATAGTGTACATTACAATTTCAATCTACCAGCTTATTATTTAGCAGCACAACAATCCTTACCTTGCATAAATGATCACACAGTGTGGTATGGAGATTTTAAATGCTGGGAAAAAAAGAGATTAGATTAGATAGCCACAGATGCCCTACATTTGAGTGTGCCATATCGTATCGTTCACGATAATATCGGTATAGTTTTTTTATGGTTAAAAAAAATGCATATCATGATATTGGCAACGTTCCTACTTCTTGATGTAGTGGTGTTAGGTTGAGTGTCTGTCACCAGTCAGCCAGAATTTACAAGAAGACTGTCAAAATAAGATGCCTTAAATAAAACATACAAGAACCTTTATTCTCCTTTACAAAATGTCATTAAAATATGCCCCCGGAACCCCTAAATGGTTATTTTTATTATTTGCTCATACTCAAGAGTCAAGAGTACATTTTTTTGTATTTGGCAACTGTTGAGATTTGCACTTCACACTACATTTTATTTGTATTTATTTATACAGGCTAAAAAAAAACCATATTTTCTATATCTTTTTAAGTATTTCCTAATATCGTCAAGAATATCGTTATCTCAAAAATAGCCTGCAATATCGTGATATTCTTTTTTTTTTTTTTTTTTTTCCAACACTACCTTTATTTATTTTCAGACATAACACATACATATAACTACTGGGACTCCGAACATATGCCCCAAACCATGTAAAACACAAATTGTAATTATAAATCACAAACAAAAGAAGGAAACTTAAATACCCAATAAAAAAAATAAAAATTAAATTAAATTAAATTAAATTAAAAAAACAAAAACAAAAACAAAACAAATGACACGATACTACATAAGTAAATTAAAATAAATAATAAAATAATACATAATATAAATAAGAGTACAGATGGGGGAGAATAAATACAAAACCAACCATACACTGCATATAAATGTATAAACACGTAAATTAGAAAGTGGTCAGTCCGTGATATTCTTTTAGGGCCATATCGCCCAGCCCTAATTGAAATTGGTGTTGAGAGAAAAAAAACCTGCATTTTTGTTACCAAAATTCTCTTCAGTGTTTATGATCATGCAGCGACATCCCTGCTTCTGATTTAACCCCTGATACCCCCTCCTCACTCTTTCTCCAGTACTCGCGGTGTTTGTTCCAGCTTATCTGTCCCCTCCCCCTCCTCCCCCCTCTCTCTCCACCATCACTCCTCTTATCAGAATATGCGTGCACTGTTAAGAGTTTATTTTTGTTCTTGACGGAGACAGCATGTTCCGCCTGCAAGGCCGTCACCTTGACAGCCCAGGTATCTACCCACCGAAGCCATTAGGCCATTAATGGTGGTGGCTGGCAGACAGGCCAATGGTGCCAATTAGTCTTTAACTCACAGTGGGCACAGATCTTTGGCAGAGACGGAGGAGAGAGGAGGGCAGAAACAGCAGATTGGATCGAGACGTGCTGTGTCAAGCTATGACTAAACGTGTGTGTGTGTGTGTGTGTGTGTGTGTGTGTGGATTGAAGCCTTGCAGATGTTTCAATTGGTCTGAATATCTGATTTGTTTTTAATGCCTAGGGCTAGTTTAGAATAAATATCATAACCCTCCACTTGAATTATATGTGTTTTGTGCAAGTTCTGATATAGACACTGTGTATGTTTCTGTGTGTATGCTGCAGACTGTCTGCTGTGGCATATTAAATGATAATCATGGTGAATTACAGTTGTTAGATCTGTATCAAGACTGTACTGGGAAAACACACTTCCACATGCACACCCAAAAAAATCACTTTCACCCTCCCAATCCAATCCAATCCCCCTTTATTTGTATAGCACATTTAAACAACACAAACGTCTCCAAAGTGCTGTACATAAAATCAACAATAAAACAAACAATTCCATATACCAATCAGCAGTAAATAATAAGTGTATAAATCTAAAGTGATGCCATAAATAAAACAATACAATCAAACAGATAAACATAGTAAAATAAAATATAAGACGTAGTTAAAAGTATTAAAATAAATAAAAGACACAGAGGACCACAAAACTCACGCAGTGTTAAAAAGCCAAGGAATAAAAATGGGTCTTGAGACGAGACTTAAAACATTCCACTATACACCCTCATATGTGTATAGAGAAAATAAATCCTTGCATGTGGCGAGGAATTTATAAAAAGTGTTGCATGAACACTGTATATTGATATTTGTGCACATATGTAGATGCATGTGCGATCCTATTTTGCATGCGCAAGATACAAACAAGTCACTCTTAATACTAAAAGGATTCGTATGGGTGCTGGAAATCCTTGAAAAAAACAATTTTTCGAGATTTCAAAAGTTCTTGAATTTTTAATACTGTTTGAAACTGCTTGAAATTGCATCATTGCTTTCATAATAAATCACTCTGACTGAGTTTCACTTTTTAGATAAAGTACAACATAACCACTAACTATGACCTTAATGATGAACATATAATTCATTAAAACATATAATTCATTAAAACCTTTACCAGAGTGTAAAAAACTAAACAATGTAAGCATCATAAAACTAGACGCTAGGGCAGATGAGTGTGCAGGTGTACCTAATAAAGTGGCTGCTAAATGTAGATACTGTATATAGATATGTGATTAACTTTGTCTGTAAGGGGCTGGAAACGCTGGAAAATGTACCTTGAAAAGGCTTGAAAGGTGCTTTAATTTGACTTTGAAAATGTGTAGAAACCCTGTAGTGGTTACAAACTTTAAGAACTAAAATATGCTATAGTATTAAAAACAACAACAAGATCTCACATGGACACAGTGGTGGTTCTACACAGGGGCCTCCAGGGGCCACTGCCCCTGTGAAGAAGCCCTTGGCCCCTGCTGTGGCCCGTGTCAAATTAATAATGAAATGATCAATTTATAACGATCAACGACGGAACAATTCTTACCTATTTTTTGTTCAAACAATATCTGATTGTACACAAAAGGAACCCAGAATGTGTACATTGTATAATAGTTTAATTGTGCAATAAAAGCTAAATATAAAGATCATTCTCACTGTACTGCACTTTCAAAATAAAATAAAAAGTAATTGTGCACCAAAATGAGAAATGTAAGAAATTTTCTTACAAAAATAACTGTTAATGTTGGTGAGTCTCATTACTTCAGTCAATGTAGTTCTTCCAAATATGAGACTTTTAGCTAAAATAAAGGTTTTGAATGCTTAGATATAATTTTTGACGATTTTCAATGTGGCCCTCTGATTAAACACTGGCCCCTGCTTGGCCCCCACAGTAAAATTGGTCTAGAACCGCCACTGCATGGACACACAGAGAAATAAAGAGCCTACATGATAAATGTTTGCCAAAATTAAAAGCATTTCACAGTTTTTCTCCTACAGTTTTAAAACCATCATCATTTAAAATACACGTCATGCATAAACTCCAGATCACATTCAGATTACTTTAACCCTATAAAGCCTGAACCATGAAAAAAGTGTTTGATGAACCTGCTGACAAATAAGTAAATTTAAAAAAAATCCAATATCAATAGGCATATATGAATTCTAATTTGTATCATATTTGATACATCAGGTCTTTTTGTGCTCACAGTGTTGCTCACAGTTTGTTTTACTAAAAAAAACATATAAAATCAAACATTTTCAACCTATTAAGACTTTGACTTCCTTTTATCATTCTCCTCAAACATGCAATATATATTTTTTCCATATAACACAAAATCATACATCTGCTGATATGAAGTTTTCTCGCAGCAATGACTGATCCACCAGTGGAACCTGCATATCGTTTTTTTGCTACATCTGGTATTTTTGTTCAATTTGCTGCTCTTTTTTCTTCTTCAACACATGAAGAAAAGAAGGTTTTTCAGGGAAAAAAAGATCACACTAATGATTTCAGTTTCAAAAACTTGTGTATCAAATATGATACACTTGGCTTTATGGGTTAATGTTTCTGATGATCATCATCAACACATATTTTCCTTGCGTGCATTTGATATGTTCGTTTTGACGCAGCAGACGTGTTTGTCAGCCTGAGCGTCGGAGCTAAAGGTCCGGAGGTTAATGAGCTCTGACTGCAAGCGCTGCTCAGTAATGAGAGCTGAACAGAGTCACAAACAACACGAGCAGACTCACTTGGCTGTGAATGAGGACGAGAACACTGCGAGTAGAGGAGGGAGGGCCGGCTGCTCTCTGACTGAAGCCCTCTTGCACAAAAAGTCACCTTTAATTTTACTTTCACAAATAAATCAAGCACAGGTGCGTTTGTTTTACAAATCCAACCTGGTCTCACAGGATTCCGTGGAATAGCCACGGATTTGCTTAACTCAAAATCCGTGGAATAGCCACGGAATCACTCAAATTTCCGTGAAACTGACACGGATTTCGCTACAATGCAAGTTAATGACAGTCATATCCCGACACAAAATGACCAAAAAAGACACAAATTGACCACAAAATGATCAAAAAAGACACAAAATTATCAAAAAAGACACAAAATGACCAAAAAAGACACAAAATAACCAGAAAAGACACAAAATGACTAAATAAAGACACAAAATGACCAATAAAAGGAAACAAAATGACCAAAAAAGACACAAATTGACCACAAAATGACCAAAAAAGACACAAATTGACCACAAAATGATCAAAAAAGACACAAAATGATCAAAAAAGACACAAACTGCTTAACTCAAAATCTGTGGAATAGCCACGGAATCACTCAAATTTCCGTGAAACTGACACGGATTTCGCTACAATGCAAGTTAATGACAGTCATATCCCGTGGCTATTCCAACATACAAAGTGATTATGTACATTCACTGAGTGAATATTTAGAAAATAAAACATATATTTCTCGCTAGAAATGTGATCAAAATCCATTTTTATGCAGAAACTAAGTCAAAATATAGATTTTTTCACTAAAAATGAGAGAACTGTCCGCCATGTTTTTTGTTCTGAACGCCGGGACCTTGAAAGTCACGTGACTTGGAACAAACCAATAGGAAAAAATATCCATGGAATAGCCACGGGATATGACTGTCATTAACTTGCATTGTAGTGAAATCCGTGTCAGTTTCACGGAAATTTGAGTGATTCTGTGGCTATTCCACGGATTTTGAGTTAAGCGAATCCGTGGCTATTTCAAGGATTCCTGTGAGACCAGGTTCTACAAATCTATGTGAGTGCCGTCTGATCTCCTCGGGGTTGAGACACTGTAGCACCAGAGCTTAAATGATGGTGTCAGGCCAGTTAAATCAATACTGCAGCAGTGCAGAACCTGTTAGTCATGAATGATAGTGTCCCAGAACAGATCTGAAGTGATGCAGTGACTCCTGATATTGTAACTTTTGCTTCCCATGCAGAACAATATAAGTCAGTTCAGTGACAGCATCTTCCTTTGGAGTGAGCCCGGAGAGATAAAACACACATTATTACTCTACACGCCGCCAACTATCATCACTGAGGATCTTCCTTTCTGTTTGTCAGTGAATCAGCTGCAGACGTTTCCTTTTCTGTCCCAGCAGAGCAGGGAAACACTGAGCCTTACAGCCACTGGAGACACTCTGTAGCTATTTACAGAAGTCCGGCCTGAAACATGAGCTGATGATGATAACCTCAGCACAGTTTTACTCAGTTTACTCAGCACAGTTAAGATCACCCAAAAAAGAAACAAAATGACGAAATAAGACACAAATTGACCACAAAATGATCAAAAAAGACACAAAATGACCAAAAAAAGACACAAAATGACCAAAAAAGGAAACAAAATGACCAAAAAAGACACAAATTGACCACAAAATGACCAAAAAAGTCACACATTGACCACAAAATGATGAAAAAAGACACAAAATGATCAAAAAAGACACAAAATGACCAAAAAAAGGAAACAAAATGACCAAAAAAAGACACAAAATGACCAAAAAAAGGAAACAAAATGACCAAAAAAGACACAAATTGACCACAAAATGACCAAAAAAGACACAAAATGATCAAAAAAGACACAAAATGACCAAAAAAGACACAAAATGACCAAAAAAGACACAAATTGACCACAAAATTATCAAAATGACCAAAAAAGACACAAATTGACCACAAAATTACCAAAAAAAGACATTAAGACTAAATCACATTAACACATGAACACTTTAACACAGTGGAGACAGAGCTGATTTCCAAAATGATTTGGCGACCCCAAGAAATTATCTCGCGACTCCAATTGGGGTCCCGACCCCAAGGTTGAGAATAGCTGGTCTAGAGCAGCATCAATGGTCCCGTCGTGGTCTGGAATGCACATTGACTGAGGAGCTCTTACGCAGGTCTTGGTTTCCTCCGAGTCCCCAGAGACCGCATCGCTCTCCTCCTTCACAGCCTCCAACACGTGCGTCAAGCAGGGGAAATACCAGCGTGAGACCATTGTTTGAACCTGGATACTCTATCTGCAGACCATTCTGGAGCTGGGAACAACAGCTGAACTCTGACACATTTATGTGCTCCTTTCCCCTCGCGTGATTGTGTGTGTTTTACAAATGAATACATAATGGGATTTTGTATTAAGCATGCAAATATTCCACCTGGAGAAAAGGTGGGAAAAGTGGAAAAAGGTGGAAAAAGTGGTGTGCGAGCTGCTGCTAGAGATGAAAAATGTAATGGCGGTCTGATAATTACACAATTACATTTTTTTCCCCCCACAATAAAGACGTGTAAATAAACATTTCCTTTGCAAAATGTAAAATCAAGAACTGTAATATTAATTAATAAATAAATGCAGGCTATTCAAAATGCACTTCATCTTCAAATGAAGCGTAGAAGAAGTTCTCTTCTTCCATTTTTCCAGCCTGTGTTATGATGACGAGGTTGTTTAGCTCCACGCTCATTTAAACTTGCTGCAATTTTTGTTCAACGCGGCTCAAAATATTATAACATTTTCCAACTTATGTGCTTTCTGCCTCTGATCCTGAGCCTGTCATCATCCTCTTTGCTCTTAAAAGTGGAAGCTTGTGCATAACTTTGTTGCATTATATTGAAACTGTGTTTCAGATTAATTCAAATGTGAGACCACATTGTTGTGATCGTAATTATTTTATTATAAGTCTGTTCTGGTCATTTGAGCATGATTAAACATGCTGCCTTTAATATGGCTATAAAAAAGCTTATCGCATTTTTTTATTCTTTTTTTATTCTTCAACGAGCATGTGTCCAAACTACAATGCCGCATCAAGTGTTTTATTATGTTTAAAGTGGACACAAATGTATCTAACAATCCTGTTTTTTTCTGTTTTCTGTTCAGGCGATGGTTGCTTGTTACCCAGGCAACGGGGCAGGGTACGTCCGCCATGTTGACAACCCCAATGGTGACGGACGCTGCATCACATGTATCTATTATCTCAACAAGAACTGGGATGTCAAGGTACAGTCACAAGATGAATATTTGTTCAATTTAGAAGATATATAATAAAAATACATTTTAGAAACATAAGGACATTTCAGAGTCATAGACTATATAAAAGAAGTGGAGGTAGCGTCTGGGTCTGAAAAGTGATTTAGAAGAAGAAGAAGAAGAAGATTACTTTATTAATCCCACAATGGGGAAATTCAGCCTCTGCATTTAACCCATCCTTTTTTTACCCTTTTATTTGTCTTTTTTATCTCTAACTCTGTTTTGGATTGAGTTTTTATTACTATTTTATTCTATTTTATTTTATTATTTTAATGTTTTTAGTATTTTCCTTGTTTTCATTTATACTAACAGACACTCCAAGGAGTCGCTGTTCATTTTTCTTAGGTACGGAAAGGTACATTTTGTTTTTGTTTTTTGCTAGCCAAAATGAATAATGCTGCAGTTAATGCTAACATGAATTAGCAGCAGCTTCTCTCAGTCAGGTTGAGGTGTAGAGAGGCTGTAGTCAGTGATCAGATCCCTCTCCCCCTCCACAGTCCAAATATGGTCTGCTTCCTGTTTTCGAGAAAAAGATGGTGACGCGTGTAGCGCTGAACCTACAAACCAATGGGTGACATCACAGTGACTACGTCCATTATTTATACACGTAGATATCAGTACCACCCATATTTGCTCCAACAACCAGTTTCAAGTCTTTCTCAATACAGCATGATGTTTATTTTGTAAATTGTGGCCCCATTTAGAGTAAAACAGGCGATAGAGCAGAGCATGCTTTATGGCGTAGCTACCTTGGTATTGACACACAACAACCACAGCAACCTGCTTCAAAACACAAAGAGTCCACAACCCAACGGGTGGCTACATTCACTTCTTCTCTTTTATTACCGTCTGTGTTCAGAGTAAATGAGGAGCATCACATGGCTGAAGTGTGACAGAGTTGTGTGTCTGTGTGTGTGTGTTTGTAGAAACAAGGAGGCTTGCTGCAGATCTACCCTGAAGGCAAAAATGTGGTCGCCAGCATCGAACCTCTGTTTGACCGGCTGCTCATCTTCTGGTCTGACCGCAGGAACCCTCACGAAGTCAAACCAGCCTACTCCACTCGGTCAGTAGCTCTTTATTATATACAACACGCTCACACAAATCCTTCAAAAGTAATGCTGTGATTTCATATTATATGGAAAGAGAGCAGGCACACTTCCAATACTGCCAGTTGTGTATATTTAGCATATAATAGCACACTCTGTACTGTAACACAGCTGTTCTCAACCTTGGGGTCGGGACCCCAATTGGGGTCACGAGATGATTTCTGGGGGTCGCCAAATCATTTTGGAAGTCAGCTCTGTCTCCACTGTGTTAAAGTGTTCATGTGTTTTAGTCTTTTTGGTCATTTTGTGCCTTTTTTGCTCAATTTGTGTCTTTTTCCGGTCATTTTGTGTCTTTTTTTATGATTTTGTGGTCAATTTGTGTCTTTTTTGGTTATTTTGTGTCTTTTTTTGAATGATTTTGTGGTCAATTTGTGTCTTATTTGGTTATTTTGTGTCTTTTTGGGTCAATTTGTGTCTTTTTTGGGTCATTTTGTGTCTTTTTTTATATCATTTTGTAGTCAATTTGTGCCTTTTTTTGGTCATTTTGTGTCTTTTTTGGTCATTTTGTGTCTTTTTTAGTCGTGCATGTGAGATTGTGTTCAATGAGCAGGGGTCGCGGACAACATGAATGTTAAATTGGGGGTCGAGAGGCAAAAAGGTTGAGAACTACTGCTGTAATAAATATACACTATTATAACAGCATGTTAATTATAGGAGTTTATCAAGTATTTAACACAGATTGCACTGAAAACAAAAGTAGATTTATTATGATTCTTACTAAACAAGCCCAGCAGGTCAAAGCACAAAGCACACACACACACACACACACACACACACACACACATAAACGGATGCAGATTTATTGTTTTTTTTTTTGCACAAACCCCTTTTTCCTCTCTTCTATGTTAGGGAGCCTTGTTTTTAACATGAATCTAAAATCTAAATCAGTTAAAAAATCAAGTGTAATAGTGCTTTATATGGTTGAACCAGGATAAAAATATTTCAGATTTGGACAAAAGTGACTTATTACTATATACTGTAATATACTATTATTATTATTATACCAGCCTTATTTATTATTATTATTACTATTACTATTATTATATATTTATATATGATATATCATATTATTTTGTTTATAATTATTTTTATTTTATATTACTATTTATTATTACATATTATATTATATATTATATACTGTACTATTATTACAATTATATACCTTCTAGTCACTATAGCATTGTTGCCATCATATCATCAGTATAATTATAATTACCATCATCTTGCCAACCTACCAACTGATCTGCTTTTTTTTAACTTCTTAAGTGTCCTTGTTGTATTCTGTGTTTTTTTCTATTGTTGTTTTTATTCATGCTACCTCAGTATTTTATTCTATTGTATTTTATTGTACTTGAATACGGGACTGCTGTGACAACTAAATTTCCCTTCGGGGATGAATAAAGTAATCTATCTATCTATTTCTCGTATGAAATGATATTGGCAAGACAAGATTAGACAGATTTGGGTTCTTGAACTTGATACTCTCCTGCTCCGCTCCTCACTCGTCTCCTCTCCATCGGGCTGCTGGGGGGCGAGGAGGAGCCCGGGGCAGGAAGTATGTGTTTCCTGAGGGAGTCGGCGGGAGGGAGACGGGAGGAAGGTTCGATTGCAGGACTCGTGCTGGAGAGGCACAGACATGAGAGACAGGAATAAACAACACGGCCCCACCAGAGAGACGACAAACTGTAGAAATTAACCCTCTGCTGCCCGGAAATCCGCTGTTCACTGTCATAAAAGGCATTTTTTGTCGTCTCTTGTCTCTAGCTGGGACAATACATGCTCTAGAAAGACCACTTTTGTCATTTTGATCTAGTTTTTCAAGGGTATTTAGTTGTTTAACACAGTAGTTCTCAACCTTTTTGAGTCGCGACCCCCAATTTAACATGCATGTTGTCCGCGACCCCCGCTCACTGAATCCCACACGCACAGTTCAGATCATACAAACTCAGTTGATACGACGAATTTTGGACGAATAATGAAGCAGAGAACAACTAAAACATCTCCCTGTCTGTGCTACTTTGGGATTTGTCAGAAAAAAAACAAAATTGCCAAAAAAATACATAAAATTAAGCAAAAAAGGACTCAAATTGACCACAAAATGACCAAAAATGACCACAAAAAGACACAAATTGACCAAAAAAGACACAAAATGGCCCAAAAAAAGACACAAATTGACCACAAAATGATCAAAAAAAGACACAAAATGACCAAAAAAGACACAAAATGACAAAAAAAGACACAAAATGACAAAAAAAGACACAAAATGATAAAAAAAGACACAAAATGATCAAAAAAAGACACAAAATGACCAAAAAAGACACAAAATGACCAAAAAAAGACATTAAATGACCAAAAAGACTAAAACACATAAACACTTTAACACAGTGGAGACAGAGCTGACTTCCAAAATGATTTGGCGACCCCCAGAAATCATCTCGCGACCCCAATTGGGGTCGGGACCCCAAGGTTGAGAATAGCTGGTTTAACACATACAACACTTAAAGATAAATTAAACTGCTAATTTTTTTAGGGCATTTTAGGGACTTGATTTCTTATATCACAGCCATTTTATGAACTTTTTCTTGGCAAAACTAAACTTAATAAGCCAAGTTGACTTCTTAAACTACAAATTTTGATTATTTTCATCAGAGTTAAATAGTAAAATGGAGTGCACTTATATAGCGCTTTTATCCAAAGGGCTTTACACTACACACTACATTTTGTACCGACAAAATAGATCAGCTCTTTGTCCTTTTCTTATTAAGAACTCTTTGTCCTTTTGTTCAACAGCTATGCCATCACAGTCTGGTACTTTGATGCCAAAGAGAGAGCTGAAGCTAAAGAGAAGTACAGATTGGGTAAGTTTATTAATAATACATTTGATTATATTGCGCTTTTAAAGGTACTCAAAGATACCTAATTCAATCCCGCTTAACCCTTTATCAGGCAAAGAACTATATTTGGTAACTTCAGGTAATGTTTCGAGAAAAAAGTTGCAAATTTACTAGATTAAAGTGGCAAATCTACAAGAAAAAAAGTCGCAGATTTAAGAGATTTAAAGTGGCAAATCTGCGGGAAAAAAGTCGCAGATTTACGAGAAAAAAGTGGGAAAAAAGCAATTTTTTTCTCCCAGATTCACCACTTTAACCCTTAATAGGACACTCATTGAAATACTTGCAAATTCCAAATTTCAACCCTAGAGAATATTGGAGGATATTACATACTGCCAGAATGTGTAAAAAAACAACATACGAAAACAATATTTTGAGAAAAAAGTTTACAAGATTAAAGTGGCAAATCTATGAGAAAAAAATGCACAGATTTATGAGATTTAAAGTGGTGAATCTGGGATAAAAAAGTAGTTTTTTCCCCACTTTTTTCACGTAAATCTGCGACTTTTTTCGCGCAGATTTGCCACTTTAAATCTCACAAATCTGCAACTTTTTTTCTTGTAGATTTGCCACTTTAATCTCGTAAACTTTTTTCTTAAAATATTATTTTCATATGTTTTTTTTACACATTCTTGCAGTAAGTAATATCCTCCAATATTCTCTAGGTTAAAATTTGGAATTTGCAAGTATTTCAATGAGTGTCCTATTAAGGGTTAAAGTGGTGAATCTGTGAGAAAAAAGTTGCTTTTTTCTCGTAAATCTGCGACTTTTTTCGTGCAGATTTGCCACTTTAAATCTCCTAAATCTGCGACTATTTTTCTTGTAGATTTGCCACTTTAATCTAGTAAATTTGCAACTTTTTTCTCAAAATATTACCTGAAGTTACCAAATATAGTTCTTTGCCTGCTAAAGGGTTAAAAAAAAAAAATCCAAACTATCTCTTTAATCTTAATGTGACTAACTTCCTCTTTCTCTACTGATTGTGTAGCAACAGGACAGAAAGGTGTTCAAGTGCCTGTCACCCAAAACAGCCGGACATAAAAATCTCACCTAATCACTGGAGAGCACTCTGAAAGTAATATGTGCCTTCCTGAACTGATGATGGACGTCACGACCAAATAAGGGAGACGCCGTTGAACTCATCAGTCATCAATGAAGCTCCATATTCCACTCTCACAGTGGCAGATATCGAGCTCAACAGACTGGATTGTGTGGCTGAGGTGAGATCAGAATGAAACGTCTTAAAAGAAGATGTAAAGAAGAAATAAATTAACTTTTGACGTCTCACAGAATCATGTATGAATACAACAAACTGAAAAAAACGGACTCATTCATTTTATTTTGTTGCAGTTTTTTGCCTGTTCGGTTGTCAGTGATGTTGTGATGTAGTGAGAAATGATTGTTTTGCTCTTCTCTGGGGTCATTTTCAACACAAACACAAGGAGCATAAATGATGAATCAGTGGAAAAGGGTGCAAAAAGAATGGGCCTCATTCACCAATATATAAAGGTTTTTCTGTAATTAATTCTTAAGGAAAAAGCTTAAGAAAAGTCGGTAACACTATACATATTTAATCTTAAAAAAACAATTTCTTAAAGTTATATGAATCATTTCAAAAAGCATTAATATACTTAATATGGTGTTAAAATGGGTAACACTTTACAATAACCATCATTTATAAATGGTAAACAGATAGTTTGTTAATGTTTAATCATCATTTATAAACCCTATATAGACCATTTAGAATGGTAAATATATAGTTTATTAATGATTAACTAACTAAATAATTTATAAATGGCTAATAGATGGTATATTATTATAAGTTTATAGTTACTTTGCCATTAACAAACAATTAAATTATAATTAATAGTTTATTAATAGTTTTAGTTGCACTCATTATAACATTTTTAACACCATATTGATTTTGAAATGATTCATATTCACCTTTAAGAAATTGGATGAAAACCTTTAACGATTAAATATGTATAGCACTTTGTAAAGGTTAATAATTGGTTTATAAACCATCTATAAACATCACTTAGTTGGTTATTGTGAAGTGTTACCGAAAAGTCTGTCACATCTATGAAGATTTATCTATGCTTTTAAAACGATGAATCTCATTTCCTTGCAAGTGAAAACTGCATGACGGTTGATCCTAATTAGCAAAGATAAATTAGAAAATGTTGAGAGAATTAAGTCAGAGATTCTCAAATAAAAGTCTAGAGAAGGTGGAGCACTAGAAGGATGTATTCTGCAGGGAGTCAACGCCAAATATATTTAGTGGATATTAAATAACACCCAAAAAAACAGCTAAGTTCTTACTGCAACAACCAAGACTTTATTCCAACCTGTGGCACACTGCTGCATATACTCTCCAATAAAGGCAACAAACAAAAAATATTATTATCTAACTTATTTTGAGCATATAAATAGCAAAATCAATCAATTATTATTGGATGGAATGTTTAAAAATTAACATAACTGATTGAATTTAAGTATTTCTAATTTAACGTTTTGTAACATAATTAAATTATATTATATATATATTTTTATATTTATATTTTATATTATATTTTTATCATTTATAATATTTATTTAATTTGTTTTAATTAATTTATTAAATTAATTAAAACTAATTAAATAAATATTATAAATGATAAAAATATAGATAATAAAATATATAATTATAAAATATTGTAATTGTTGTCTTTAAAATTCTGTTTCTAATATTATACAACTGTATAATTGAGGAAAAAAACACAAACATGTCAGAACTTAAATGTGCATAAGTATGCTCTTACTTTGGAATAATAATCCCCCAAAAACAAAACCTCAGTGAATATCAGGTAACGCTTTATAATAAGGTCCTTAATAACCATTAATTAACAAGTAATAAGGCATTGTTCTCGCTTTAGATCCGGTAGTTGCAAAAAGCAACAGATGAGCAATAAAGTATATTTTAATATAATAAAATAAGCAAAGAAAATAAGATTAATAAAGGCATGGCAAAGACATAATGGGTGGGTCATGGGTGTTTGTAATGCCATTATTAACACTTATATAAGCTTATAAACACACAATAATGTTAATAAGCATCTTGTAAGGACTTACAGGGGCCTTATTACTTGTTAATTAATGGTTATTACAAGGACCTTAATATAAAGCGTTACCGAATATCAGGTTTTAATCAGAAATCTTAACAACAGTTGATGAATGAGGCCCAATGGCTTATTGTCTTATTTCCTTTTGTCTCATGATGCGGGAAAGTGTATATGTGTGGTCAGTGTAATAACAGAGGCACAGAAAAGAGACGACAGTGGAAAGTCAATCATTCAGATGGTCCAGGCTCAAGCACTAACCCCAAACATTACAGGGACGCACTTAAAACTTGCATGAGGACAACTCTGCGCTCTAGATTTACTTTATATAGCACACTAAGTAGAGTGAAAGAAATATTTCTGGACTTTTAAAATATCAGGAGAAGACTGGAAAAAAAAACACCGCAACAGCCTAGCAAAATGTTAGCGCAACAAACTCGCTGAATAATCCAGCATGGATGTTTCTTTTTATGTAGTTGCAAGCGTGAAGCTGATTTTCAAGATTTTTCTAAATGACTGATGTGCAGTGCTCTCTGTATGGAATGACTCACACTTTCCAGTGTTGTGGTCAAAACAGGGTTTTATGAGTGTTTCTTCTGTGTTGGAGTGTGTGTTTGTGTGTATGCTAATTAGCCTGTATGCACATTGACTCTTACCTGTTCTTAACCCTTTATCAGGAGAAGAACCGTATTTGGTAACTTTAGCGGCTATCAAAAATTAAAAAAAAAAGGTTGCAAATTTACTAGATTAAAGTGGCAGATCTACAAGAAAAAAAGTCGCAGATTTAAGAGATTTAAAGTGGCAAATCTGCGTGGAAAAAAGTCACAGATTTACGAGAAAGAAGTGGGAAAAAAAGAAACTTTTTTCTCGCAGATTCACCATTTTAAATCTCGTAAATCTGGGACTTTTTTCTTGTAGATTTGCCACTTTAAATCTTGTAAATCTGCGACTTTTTTTCCTGTAGATTTGACACTTCAAATCTCTTAAATCTGCGATTTTTTTTCTTGTAGATTTGCCACTTTAAATCTCGTAAATCTGCAACTTTTTTTCTTGTAGATTTGCCCCTTCACATCTCTTAAATCTGCAACTTTTTTTCTTGTAGATTTGCCACTTCAAATCTCTTAAATCTGCAACTTATTTTCTTGTAGATTTGACACTTTAAATCTCGTAAATCTGAAACTTTTTTCTTGTAGATTTGACACTTTAAATCTCGTAAATCTGAAACTTTTTTTCTTGTAGATTTGCCAGTTTAGCTCTCGTAAATCTGGGACTTTTTTCGCAAAGATTCACCACTTCAAATCTCGTAAATCTGCAACTTTTTTTCTTGTAGATTTGCCACTTTAATCTAGAAAATTTGCAACTTTTTTCTCGACCCCATTTTGATATCCACTGAAGTTCCCAAATATAGTTCTTCGCCTGATAAAGGGTAAAACAAGATAGCAACAGTTTGTATCAGCGATGTGTCAGGCAAGCCTTCTGCCCAAACGAAACACCGTCTACAGTACAAAGCACAGAGTAAAGCACACACTGTTTGTGAACGGCAGGTCAAACTGCCTGCAAATGTGTGGAATCGAGTGTTTGTGAGTACAAATGTTCTTGCACATGTATGTGACAATTTCCACTGTCTCAAAGAGGGTGGCAGGTATTGTCTCAGTGTATTTGAGTTGGTTGAAGAGAAGGTTATTTAAAATGCACTTTATTGTTTGAAATGCCATGTGTGAATGATAGAAAAAAATATAACTAAAAATGTAGATTAATGCCTTTATGCTGTGGATAAAATGGTCATTCAAATGCAATAGAAACTAAAACAATGAGAACAAATGGATATTGTTTGCCTTTGTTTTTTATTTTGGAATATTTAATTAAAACCTGTCTGTTTTTGTAAACGGAGAATTTGTAATTGATTTAGTGGGGGAAGATCGCAGCAGAATCACAGTTTTATTCACATAAAGAGACGAAGAGAGCAGCACCAGACACACTTTCAAAATAAAGTACAATCAGACTCTGTCTTTGGTTACATGAAGTAATTGCAGATCATAACCAGATGTCTATTTGGACAATATATACCTAAAATAAACTCTGCCCATTTAAAAGTCTTTCTGAAAGCAGAAAAATTTACAAGGTTAAAGTGGCAAATCTACAAGAAAAAAAGTCGCAGATTTAAGAGATTTAAAGTGGCAAATCTGCGCGAAAAAGGTCGCAGATTTACGAGAAAAAAGTGGGAAAAAGGCAACTTTTTTCTCCCAGATTCACCACTTTAACCCTTAATAGGACACTCATTGAAATACTTGCAAATTCCAAATTTCAACCCTAGAGAATATTGGAAGATATTACATACAGCCAGAATGTGTAAAAAAAAACCATACCAAAATAATATTTTGGAAAAAAAAGTTTACGAGATTAAAGTGGCAAATCTACAAGAAAAAAATGCGTAGATTTATGAGATTTAAAGTGGTGAATCTGGGAGAAAAAAGTTGCTTTATTCCCACTTTTTTTCTCGTAAATCTGCGACTTTTTCCGCACAGATTTGACACTTTAAATCTCTTAAATCTGCAACTTTTTTTTCTTGTAGATTTGCCACTTTAATCTAGTAAATTTGCGACTTTTTTCTCGAAATATTACCTGAAGTTACCAAATACAGTTCTTTGCCTGATAAAGGGTTAAGTTATATTAGACCATGAATATGAAATTGTCAGGGGCCCCATGGCTAGAATCACATAATAAACCTTTAAAGAAATATGATTTTTTTTTTTTCAATACATGCCTTGAAAACGTTCTGCATGTTCATATATTACATAAAGTGACACAGAGACATTCAGGTAAAAGGACACTCTGAGTGGCTCAGCAAGCAAAGATACAGTACTAAGGTGAGTAGACATAATTAACAGTAAAAGTATAAGCAGGATATAATTTTTCAAATCAATGGGATCTTGCTGGATTCAAGGTCAGACTGAAATTATAATTTAAGGAAACAGCCTTTGAACTGTATATGGATGGTGATTTCTTTAGAAGTTCATCATATGACTGCCATGGAGATAAAAAATAAATCAAACACTAAAAGCAGAACAGACCATGTGACTGTTGACTTTGTTGAATACAGACACAAACAGTAGCACAGATTAGATAACAGAAAGATTAAACATGTCACCCTGACCCTCTGAGTTGTTACCCTCATAACAGAGCAATGATATCAACACAACAAACATCTCCGCCTGACAAACTGGAGTAAATTGATACTCTGGTTGTACAATCCCACTATGTCTTTTAACACATACTCGTGTATCTATTAACAATAAGAAAGTAAGTTTGAATAACTTTCTCTCCTTCCCAGTTTCTGTCTCTACCAAAACCCTGTTAAGGTTCCATATCCAGCCCTAGCCCTAGCTAATAAATTAATTAAAATGAATTAAATAAATATTATAAATGATAAAATATATAATTATAAAATATTGTAATTTTTGTCTTATAACCCATAAGAACCCACGGTGACATGGGTATCACAAACATTTTAAATGTTCTAATAATGTTCATGTATGTTTTCTCAAGTACATAAGTGTGTTTTCAGTGTTCTACAGCTGCAGTAGCTTGTTGAGAAGCCCTCCAATGAGGCAGTGTTATTTATATTTATTTATTATCGACTTATTATTTTGTTACTTAAAAACAAATCTGAAATGGAATTTGTTGTCTAACAGCACTATTGAAGTCACAATTTTGGTATATGTTATGGAGATGAAAACAAAAAAGGCAGATGGTTATTTGTTTTTTATTTATTATTGATTTAATATTATTTTGTTACTTAAAAAAATCAAAAAAATAATTTGTTAAACAACACTATTAATGTCACAATTTTGATATATGTTGTGGAGATGCAAAAAAAGGGGCACATTTGTGTTTCTGTAAGCAGAAAAGGTGTCTAGTTTATTCATTTAAAAATAGGAAATATCATAAGGTCCACTTGGTCTGTGGTATATCCCCCATAATTTTCCTTTTTAAGGATTACTGGCTCTGGGTTCTTATGGGTTAAATTCTGTTTCTAATATTATACAACTGTATAATTGAGGAAAATACAAACATGTCAGAACTTAAATGTGCATAAGTGTGCTCTTACTTTAGAATAATAATCCCCCAAAAACAAAACCCTGAATATCAGAGTCTGAAAACTGCTTTAGTGTGGTTTTAATGGGAAATCATAACAACAGTTGATGAATGAGGCCCAATGACTTATTGTCTTATTTCCTTTTGTCTCATGATGCGGGAAAGTGTATATGTGTGGTCAGTGTAATAACAGAGGCACACAAGTGAACAAAACTGAAGCAAAATGTACATATAAACTGCAGGGTGAGACAAACACACACAGGAGTTTAAATCTTGTAACTTCTGGCAGCACTTTTCCAACTTCCTCCTCTGCTTCGCACACTCCTGAAGTCTGACCGGAAATATCAGCTACACAAGACGCCCTGTCACAGTCCAAGGGAACTCAAATGTCACCTGAGAGGCTAATAATAATAATAACTACAAAATTTCCTCTGGGGAAATTTTGAAAGGGCCACGGGGGCTACTGCCGGTGTGTGTACACTATGATGAGATTCTTCAGAGATTTCAAACTATGCCCTTTAACCTCAAAATGTGTGTGTGTATGTGTAATTAAAATCACATAAAGTTACGTGTGTGTGTGTGTGCGTGTGTAATTAAAATCACATAAAGTTACCTGTGTGTGCGTGTATGAAGCATGTTTATGCATGTGTGAGGAGTGTGCGCACTTTAGTGCATGTGTGTGTGTATCTGTAACTGTAATCACATCAAAGATCAAAGGCAATCAGATCAAAGCAATCAACAGAATTAACTGCAGCTGTTAATGTTCCGAAAGAGTGACAGCAGCCAGAGGTGGACAGATTTGAATTTCTGGCCTCGAACAGAAAGCATTTTTGGCAAAACCATAATACCTATCATTGATCCGACTTCACTTTGAGCGTCCCGAGTTCTTCCTGAACGTCTACATATGATTTTTTCTTAAGAAAAATGAAAAAATAGCTTTGTTAGAGCGATCTAAAAAAACTGTTCCATCTTAAACTTTTATATCATTGGATAAAATGGACCAAACATCCGTAATGGTTAGAAAAAAAGGTCTGAAATTGACTTAAACTTTGGTGAAAAATAGCAACTACAGTATATGAGGAGTGTCCTGGTGGTTAATCGATAAGGCACACACCACTAAGGTTTAGTCCTTGCAACACAGCAGGCCGGGGTTCAAATTTCGGTTCAGAGCCCTTTCCTCCTTTCACTCTGTATCTCTACCATACCACTATCATAAAGCCAAAAAATGGCCAAAAAATTAAACCATAAGTAAGTTTGAATAACTTTCTCTCCTTCCCAGTTTCTGTCTCTACCAAAACCCTGTTACGGTTCCATATCCAGCCCTAGCTCTAGCTGCTTGTCCATAATTTTGTGTAATCAAAATGTAACCTTTCAATTCTGGGAAAAATGTCAAGTGTGCTGAATAAACATCATAATGATCATGTCCCTGACTTCTCATGATAGTGTGCCTTTCTGATTTTTTTTAATATATATACACTACTGGTCAAAAGTTTTAGAACAGTCCAACTTTTCCAGAATTTTATTGAAAATGATGCCGTTTAATGTCTCAGTGTACTCTGAAATTAATGCATGTAACAAATAAACAATTGAAGTTAAAAAAGAAATCATAGAATCAGTTTAGAAAGGAAAATGTATTCTAAACTGTTGACTCATTGAAGTATCCACCTTAACAGGTAGAACAGCTGAACACACTCAATGAAAATCAAATATTCTTCAGAAAGTTCTTCCCAACTCTGTTGCAGAAGTTCTCATAAATGTGGAGCAACTTGTAGGTTGTAAGTGATCAAGAAAAGTTGGGACACCTGTAAGAATTGGTAGCAACTTAGCAACTTTCAAGGCTTGATCAACCTCCGTTGCTGCAGAACTGCTTTAAGTTTTTAACCCATTTCTTGTTCCCTGAAAAAGGCCTTTTTGTATCATTATGAAATGTACATTCTTTTTCAGTTTTGGTTAAGCTTACCTTTTTTTATTTACCTCTGGCAGTATAACACTTAACTTTGTTCCCTTTCTAGCTGTTCTATGGACTTGAACTGCTTGAATTTCAATAAAGAATTGAAAAATTGTGGTGTTCTAAAACTTCTGACCGGTAGTGTATATATATAAACAGTGAGGTCAGTAAAGTATGAACTGACTCAGTAATTACATGTCAGATGAGGCCTTTGGTTATAAATTTGCTGCAGAGATTGAACTTTCTTTCCTCTAAGCGTTTATCTGTTGTCTGCATATTAAAATTACCCCAGGGTGCTTTTTCTTACAAGCATTAACTATATATAACCCTTCATTATTTTTCAGAGGACCTGTTTCAGCCTGGAGGGAGTGTTTTTCAGACATGTTTGTTCCTGTCATCTCTCTCCACCTTGTGGCTGATTTCCTTCATAGCAGTTTATGCTTTAATTCCTGCTGTAGTGTCATGTGTCACCACCAGGGGTCAGAGTGTAACAGGAGAACACTGGGAGTAAATGGAGCTCTTTGTGGAGGTTAAATGTAAGCTTTGCACGGAAATTCCTCCTCGCTTCCTGCCTCCATTTGTATGTGGACTGTATGTTATGGACTGTAATGGAACATTACAGTGTTGAAAACACACCCAGCATGTGACATGCTAGCAGGTGCAGTTAAAAGCATGTGCCCCCACATCATGGAAACACAGTCGGAACTTGTGTGATGCCCTCTAACTCGACAGTTTGTGATATTTTTGACATCCAGCCTTCTCGTTCAAGAATGACATCACATGAGAGGAAATGTTGGTAACGCTTTATATTAAGGTCCTTGTAATAACCATTAATTAACAAGTAATAAGGCCCTTGTAAGTCCTTACAAGATGCTTTTTTTCCACATTATTGTGTGTTTATAAGCTTATATAAGTGTTAATAATGGCGTTACAAACACCCATGACCCACCCATTATGTCTTTGCCATGCCTTTAGATGCCTCTTAGAAATTTTTTATTTATTAAAAAAAAAATTAAATTTATTTAGCTCATATGAAACAATCTGACTGGCTGTTAGCCGCGGTATAATAACCAGATATAGCTGTTTTTATTGTTAACATTAGAATTTATTTAGTTCAAATGGGAATATGCCGATATCTTTCATAGTGCCATACATTATGATCGTTCTATTAAACAAAACATTATTCGGTAACGCTTTATATTAAGGTCCTTGTAATAACCATTAATTAACAAGTAATAAGGCCCTTGTAAGTCCTTACAAGATGCTTATTAACATTATTGTGTGTTTATAAGCTTATATAAGTGTTAATAATGGCATTACAAACACCCATAACCCACCCATTATGTCTTTGCCATGCCTTTATTAATCTTATTCTGTTTTCTTATTGATATTAAAATATACTTTATTGCTCATCTATTATAAGTTAACTATAAGTTAGCTATGCTTTTTGCAACTACCGGATCTAAAGCGAGAACAATGCCTTATTACTTGTTAATTAATGGTTATTAAGGACCTTATTATAAAGCGTTACCGAAATGTTTGTCTTTATCTGAGTCTTCACTAGGGGTCTTAGATTTATTTTTGCATTCCAGCTATGATGCAATTGTTCTAAACTATTGCACTATAAATAGTTTTCCATATTCTCTGCCTGTGGCTGTGTGTGTGTGCAAATAGTGACTGTTTGTTCAGTGTGTGTACCTGTCACTCTCTCTGATCTCTAAGACAGCTTTAGCATGACTTCTCCATCCTTCTGTGAACATTTTTTTCCACAAAATTAAATATTTTTCTCCTAATTCATAAGTTTCGAAATGTGTTTTTTTGACTCATCACTGTTTAAAAAAAAACAAAAACGTGCATGCATGTTCCAGTACTCTCGCACACTTTTTCCACAAAAACAAACTTCCCTCCATATTTTTAAGTTTCATTATGTCTCCTCTTTGCCCTTATTTTCTCATTATATGGCCGTACACTTACATACCCCATACACAGTGTTTTGGGGACAAATTATATTCTATCTAACTCCAGATTTTAAGAGTAAACATCATTATCTAGGGGTTATACACTGCAAAAAAAGAAAAGTTGGGTGAACTCAAAATTTCAAGGCAACAAACTTCGATAAAATTTTAAGTTGGACAATTAAACTAAATATTTTAAGTTTTTTAAGTAAGGCACGATTGTAACGGCACTATGAAATGTCAGCTAATGTTGTGACCACAATTTTGAGTTAGCATTGATACGCTAATGGCTACTCTTGTAGCTGTAACAAGCAGCACCGCTAGCATCAGTTAGCCGCTAGCTTTCGCTAATGACCGAATTTCACTACAAAGAAATAAGAGTTAGCAGAACTATTGTCCCTTGTTGTGAACCCCAACTTAAAGATATAAGTAACAACAACTCAACAACTTGTTTTTGAGCAGACAACTGGCTTCCTTTGTTGTGCTAACTTACATTATTGCCCTAAATGTCAATAATTTATATTTCCAAGTTTTACCAACTTAAATCACTGTTTTAGGCCAAAAAATACAAGTTGGCTTTTTTGCAGTGTAGTAACTGTATTAGCAATAGCTTATCATAATAGGATTTAGTTGCATTTTTAAGGGACATTTAAATCTAATTTATTTATGGTTATTTACCCTGGTGTCCATACAGAGCTGCAGTTGTTTCCTTTTACCATTACATAACATGAAACAAGTATCAATTTACCAGTAATGATAAAAATAGATGATTGAAAGTCAGTCACAAATTCCAACACACTTTCCAGGGTTTCTTATTATGGGTTATTTACATTTTCATTAAAATGATTTGGTGGTAACAAGACAACAGGAAGTAAGCCATATCCCTACATCACCACCAACATTTTTCACAAACCTGGCTCAAGGAATGCCTCAACACAAAGGGGTCATTATGTGAAAAGCTAATATATTTGACATCCTTCCTTCTCTGTCAACAACCAAGACATTACATGGGAGTAAATACTTTTCTCTACCAGGGTTTCCACTGGGGTCTTAGGTGTTATTTTTGTACTGAAGTCACAATGATGCAATCCCTACCATCTATTACATGTACTGCAAATAGTTATATGATGAAGCCATTCTGTGGCTAGGTGTGCAAATAGGGACTGTTGGTTCAGTGCGTGTCCCTATATTCTTTTCGGAGGCCAGCTGTTTCTCCCCTCTTTCCCATCTGTCTCTCTGTGTGCTTGTGTGGACGTGGCCCCCTGGTTTACCTGTCCCTCAGTGGCATTAGCACATTAAAAAATGGCAAAGATGATATTCAAGCATTCAAAAATCTTTATTTTTTTTTTAATCTCATGTGAGTATATTTGGAAGATACAAATACATTGATTTAAATAATGAGACTCACCAACAATAACAGGGTTTTTTGTATGACAATGACATTTCTCGTTTTTGCGCACAATCACTTTTTTATTTTGAAAGTGCAGTAAAAACAAAGCAGACTAACACAAAACAACACAAAAAACACAAAACAACACAGTCTTGACAACACAGACAACACAAAAAGACACAAAATGACAAAAAAAAGACACAAAATGACCAAAAAAGACACAAAATAACTGAAAAAGACACAACAACAGACACCAATGAGAAAAAAAGACACAAAATGACCAAAAAAGACACAAAATGACCAAAAAAGACAAAATGTCCAAAAAAGACACAAAATAACTGAAAAAGACATAACAACAGACACAAAATGACCAAAAAAGACACAAAATGACCAAAAAAGACACAAATGACCAAAAAAGATACAAAATAACCAAAAAAGACAACAACAGACACAAAATGACCAAAAAAGACACAAATGACCAAAAAAGACACAACAACAGACACAAAATGACCAAAAAAGACACAAAATGACTTACAAAGACACGTAAAGACATGAAAAGGATTCAAAAATGGACAAAATAGCCCTATGAGACTCCATAGAGTTAACCTATTATACAATGTACACATTCTGGGTTCCTTTTGTGTACAATGAGATATTGTTTGAACAAAAAAAAAAGGTTAGAATTGTTCCATTGTTCATCGTTATAAATTGATCATTTCATTATTAATTTGACACAGAGGCCACAGCAGGGGCCAAAAGCTCCACTACACCATCCACATCAAGCCTGGTCCATGTCAGGCTCTTTCCATTCTCTTCCTCTTTTGTAAGTTTTAAAATCTTCTTTTGACTCATCACTGTTTTTGTAACCTGACTATTTAAAACAATGATTTAATTTAGACATGTTCCAGTACTCTCACACCCCATTTTCCCCGAAAAACAAATTTCCTTCCATTTTTAAGTTTCATTATGTCTTCTTTTGGCTATCTCTGTCTACGTATTCTCATTATGTGGCAGTTTTTTTTTTCCGCTTGTGAAAAACAGCTTTTGCTGCTTTTGGGTTCAGTCATTTTCAATTAAAAGTAAAAATGATGATCATCAAGGGGCAATTACAAGTGGCCTCAATCATAATTTATCATTACGAGGATTAACTTCTTTTTTCTTCACCTGGGGCAGATAGTTCAAAACTTGTAATCTGGATCAGGATAATCCGGATAACGAAATCCTCCTTTTCTCAGTCATGGATCAAGGTGATCCTGCTGACTTTTTCTGAGTATTTCAAAACATAGGCAGAGTGGATCACCGTGACGTCGATCTGGATTTCAAAATCTCGTCGTATTTTATAAAGTCTATAGTTTGAAGTCAATTGGGTTAAATCCTTAGGAGGAGTTCATTAAAGTATGCGATGTGGAAATGGCGAAAAGTCCATATTTGATCCAAGATGGCCGACTTCCTGTACATTTTAGGGTATGGCTTCTTGAGACTTTTTGGTGCGTCTTCCCATGATACATGTATATACCAAATTTCGTGTTTGTACGACAAACCTGTGTGAGGGGCTGAATTTTCTGAAACCAATGAAAGACGTGAATTTTCTACACGATTGAATTTTGTGCCGAGTTTGGGGAGTTTTTGAATATGATAAAGCCCTCAAAAAGGCGATTAATTTGCCGTTATAATAATAAATGGACCAAATACAATAGGGTCCTCTCACTTTCAGTGCTCAGTCCCTAACTAGCCCCACAATTGGCCTAAATATCACATTATAACCTGTAAACTCTGAACTGTTACAAGGTGCAACAAACGCTCAACGAGTTGACAATCTGTAACTTCATCTGCCTTTTCAGAACGATAACTTGTGGTGAAAACACAACAGGAAGCGAGCATATCTCCACATTGCTCCACATTAATATAATTCAGAGAAATCTCTCTTGCACCACAAGGCTGAAGTTGAGTTGAATGTTTGACCCGAGTAGAAGTTTTTCCACTGAATACCAGAGGTCAAGATGATGCCAGAAATAGCAGTTTGGTTCATTTCTGATACTGGCCAACATTTTAAAAGAAGGACAAAAGTTTCCTCTGTACAGCTTGGTCTGTCTATAAACACTGCACATAAATTAAAATCTTTGGCATGGTGTTTAATAACCACTAGTGACAACGTTATTCAATTTATTTTAATGAGGATATATTGGTCTTGTTAAAATTTTGGAGATTGTTATACATATTCTAAATGCCACTGTTTTCCACAAAGCTATGATTCATGATGATTTGCCTAAAAGACAAAATAATTCAGCTCTTCAAACTGTGTGTGCCATAGATCTACAGAACAAGATGTGTTATCCTCATTGGTAGGCTGAAACTATTTAACCCATAAGAACCCACGGTGACACGGGTGTCACAAACATTTTGAATGTTCTAGTAATGTTCATGTATGTTTTCTGAAGTACATAAGTGTGTTTTTCAGCTACAGTAGCTTGTTGAGAATGAAATGGAATTTGTTGTCGAACAGCACTATTAAAGTCACAATTATGATATATGTTATGGAGATGAAAACAAAAAGGCAAATGGTTATTTGTTTTTATTTATTATTGATTTATCATTATTTTGTTACTTAAAAAGAAATCTGAAAAATAATTTGTTGTTAAACAGCACTATTAGTGTCACAATTTTAATATATGTTGTGGAGATGCAGAGAAAAAGGAAAATGTGTCTAATTTATTCATTTAAAAATAAGAAATATCATAAACATAAATACTATAAATGCCCAATGTAACGTATATATGTCACATCACAGATCTTTGACATTTAGGGGTAGTATTTTTTTTTTTTTAAAACATCATAAATACGTTCTATGTGGTCCACTTGGTCTGTGGTACATCCCCCATAATTAATCTTTAAGGATTACTGGGTCTGGGTTCTTATGGGTTAATATAAAGAGTGCAGTTAGTCTGAATTCAGAGTGCATGCTACTGTAAAATAAGTTGCATTGCTCCTGGGTTACATTGCAGTTGAATAGACCTCTCAGATTTCTCTTTGTAGTGAATAAACAGTTAAAATTCTTGCATGTTCAGTGAAGGAAACTTGACCGTGACAACGCTGTTGGCGAAAACAACCGGAAGTTGGTTATTTCCCTGCTATGCTCAGCGGGTAAACAATTAAGTCCTCTTCCTAGCTGTCCTGTGCACATGTAGTCTCCACTTGATCCACTTCTGCTTCACCCCTACAACTGCTGCTTGGACCTGTGCATCTCGTCTGTAACAAACCACTCTGGATGAGTCAAGACTGATTATAATGTGCTCCGGTCAGACCCTCTCTTTTATGTTTCAGTTGTAAATTAAAGTGGTGACCCCTGGGTCTGATAGAGCTGAGAAAGGGACACACTACACAACTTTCACAGTCTTGACAGATTTTGAGTACACACTACATCAGGGATGGGCAATTTAAATGCTGGAGGGGCCAGATATACGAATACAAATACGAATACGAAAACTTTATTATCCACTGAGTGGAAATTCCTCTTTGGTTTCACCATAGACATGTCTCAAAACAAACAGAATAAATAGTAAAACAATAAAGAAAAACATTTCAAGAATAGAAAAATATAAAATAGCATACAGCAATAACTACTTGTTATATATGATGAAAACTGTAATTTTGAATATGTTTACAGTGCAGTAACTTAACATATTTCATGCTCAAATGCATGTATAACAGTATAAATATGAATACTAAATGTTTGGAGCAAATAAAAAATAACTACTTACTGTGATTTTTTTTCAGTGCAAGAACAGCAGAACAACATTAAGCAAGAAGCAAGAAGTAATTTTGTGCATTTTTACAGTGCACTTTTAAGATTTCAGGCTCAAAACTCCTAGATTTACTAAAGACTTTCAGTTTTTAGTCTGGGACTGGGAAAATCGTTTGGTGTAAGCCCAGCATTAGTTATCACTGAGACAAAGAAGGAAAAGACTGAAAGATTGAGACTGAAAAGAAGATTATGAGGAGGAAAGGGTGCTCTGCTGAAAATTAGGCCCTGCTTAGATGGAGATGATCTGGACAGCAAACACAAAAGTAGAGTTGCGTTCTCAGTTTTTATTATTTAGACAAGCATCTTTATGGGGAAATCTGTGTGCATACGGTGATGCAAAAGTCTGTGAAATTTGATGTAGCATGAGCGTTCAGGTGGCTAGGTGGTACTGTGTGTAGACACTTCTCTTCGCTTCTACTTCTCTTCCTAATAGCGCAAAATAGATTTGAAATAGAAATAAAAGTTAAAAAAATATACATAATGTTATGCCTTTTTGTCCCCTTTTCTTCAGGTCTAACACATGAAAAAAAAATGCAGGCTTGTTTGTGTGTGTGATTGAATCCGAATGACGAGTGGGCATTCCTGTCTTTATTGAGGAAATAAAACATCCAAGTAAAAACGACAAGAATGCTGTTCCTAAACTACCTTCTCTGTGAGCACATGTAAGCGGACATGGATTTATGTCTCGTGCAGTTTGTTTCCTCTCCCTCCTCTGACCCTGGAATTCAAGTGCAGGTGCATTCACATGAAAATGGGAAAAAGAAAATGCAAACGTCGACACACAAACTGCAACTATAATGTAATTTATCCTAAATGTGATTCGTTGTTAAATTGACAATCAAATACTGAAATTGTCACATGACCGACCCTGTAGTAGTTAAACCATCATGATGCTCGTTAGCTATTAACATGGGACCGTTTCCTATCTTTACTATTCTTCACTGCAAAAAAGCCAACTTGTATTTTTTGGCCTAAAACAGTGATTGAAGTTGGTTTAACTTGGAAATATAAATTATTGATATTTAGGGCAATAATGTAAGTTAGCACAACAAAGGAAGCCAGTTGTCTGCTCAAAAACAAGTTGGTGAGTTGTTGTTACTTATATCTTTAAGTTGGGGTTCACAACAAGGGACAATAGTTCTGATAACTCTTATTTCTTTGTTGTGAAATGCGGGAAAGCGGTGAAATTCAGTCATTAGCTAAAGCTAGCGGCTAACTGGTGCTAGCGGCTAACTGATGCTAACGCCGCTGCTTGTTACAGCTACGAGAGTAGCCATTAGCGTATCAATGCTAACTCAAGATTTGTGGTCGCAACATTAGTTATTACAATGTAAAATTATAAGTTAGTACAACTTACAGTTGAGTTGACAAAAATCTGAATTCAGAGTTGAGCAAACTCAAAAACAAAACTTAAAATAGGCCTATTTGGTTTAATTGTCAAACTTAAAATTTTATCGAAGTTTGTTGCCTTGAAATTTTGAGTTCACCCAACTTTTCTTTTTTTGCAGTGTTCCCATATGACTTGAAAGCAGCATTATTATTAGTAATAACTCACTGTCTCACCACTCACCCTGCAGAAAAAGTGGGTGTGGGTGTTTTGCCATCACCTTCTCTGTTCTGTTTGAAATCTTTATGTCTGTTGGACATTTTTGTGCTTTTGCTTCGGGCTACAACGAGATGTTCTCATAAATTCCCAGTGCTTTGTGTTGTGTTGAGTGAACACACACGCGCGCACACACACACACACACACACACACAGATCATGAAAGCGACCACTTGTTCAGGAAATTTGATGTCTGGCTTCAACTTCACTTTGATGATCTTTGTGTATTAGTGCATGCCTTTGCTGGTATTTGTCAGTCCGTCTGTATCTGAAGTTGGGCCTCATAGAAGCTGATCACACACTCAAAAAAATGATTCAAGCCCTTCTTAGATGTGACACATTAATGTATTGTTTGTCTGATGAAAATATATCAATTAAAATCAAATCAAAAGTAGTTTAAGAAGTGTAACCTAAAATGTATTAATTGACTCCCCTGTTCTTCCCTTCAACCCAAAAAGAATGACTTTCAGTTTTCCAATTCTATGATGTAACTCAATTTAACCCATAAGAACCCACGGTGACACCCATGTAACAAACACTTTAAATATTCTAGAACAGGGGTCTCAAACTCAAATTACCTGGTGGCCGCTGGAGGCAGTATCAAAATGACCAAAAAATCTAAATTACTTTAAAAAAGACAGAAAAAATTACTTAAAAAGACCCAAAATGACCAAAAAAGACACAAAATTACTAAAAAAAAGGACACAAAATGACCAAAAAAGACACAAAATGACTGAAAAAACACTAAATTACTTAAAAAAGACACAAAATTACCAAAAAAAGACACAAAATGACAGAAAAAATCTAAATTACTTAAAAAAAGACAGAAAAAATTACTTAAAAAGACACAAAATGACCAAAAAAGACACAAAATTACTAAAAAAAAGGACACAAAATGACCAAAAAAGACACAAAATGACTGAAAAAACATTAAATTACTTAAAAAAGACACAAAATTACCAAAAAAAGACACAAAATGACAGAAAAAAAACTAAATTACTTAAAAAAAGACACAAAAAACGTACAAAATTACTAAAAAAAAGACACAAAATGACCAAAAAAACCCACATCATAAATATGTTCTGCGTGGTTCCCTTGGTCTGTGATATATCCCCCATAACTTTCCTTCATGGATAACTGGGTCTGGGTTCTTATGGGTTAAATACAATACATACATGTTTTTAATTTGAGTTTGACCAAATGTAAAAAAGTGAGCTACATTAACTCAAATACATTATATTGCATCGATGCACTTGTTTTGAGTTGGGGTTACATAAATTTGTTGGATGGAAATTCTGCCCACAATTGAATTGAGTTCATCCAATGAGTTATTTTTTTGAGTGCACAAAAGCTACATTTGTACAATATGACTTCTTGGGACCTGTCTCTTTATTTTTCTATTTTCTCTCTGGATCTTAATTATGCTGTTTTCGTCCGTTTGGTTTTTGCTTTCACTTTTCTAATGAATCTTAAAACATGGAACCTCTATTTTAGACAGATGTTCCATGTTTTAATACCCCTGACTCTCATCATTTAGGTTTCACATTGAGGCATCACCGGCATCAACATCCCCAATTTTTTTCATGGTGCCTGACAACTGACCCTTTAACACTGGGGTTTCTTGGTAATGCAGTATGATTAGGACACTTTTGTTCCTCTTCCTGGTAAAACATTCGTTTTCCTCTAAAGGAAGGAGCCTGGTGGCGTTAAAGTCGTTCAGACAGATGCCCAAGTTGATTTTAAGTCAAATGCCATTTTGGTCTTTTTGCAAAAACATCTCAGTCAGCACTAGACCTGCAACTGATTAGCTAATCAACAGAAAATTAATCTGCTATTATTTGAACAATTGAATAATCATTATAATCATTTTTAAGCGACAAATGACTCAAATATGAGGATTTTATGATTCTGCCTGTCTTTAACAGTAGAAAACAGTAAGAATTGTTCACCACTGGACAGAATTATTAATAAAGAAAAGTATTAGCAGATTAATCAATGATGAAAATACTAATTAGCTGACCAATCTAGCGAAATGGCATATGATGAAGTCCACAGGGACGACGATATCATTTACATACTTTCTTTTACACTTTTTTTTGTATGTACTTTGGTTATTAATTACAATTTTTACTTTTTGCACTCACCTTATCACCAGGTCTTTCTTTAGACCAGTAGTTCTCAACCTTTTTGAGTCGCGACCCCCAATTTAACATGCATGTTGTCCGCGACCCCCGCTCACTGAACAGAATCTCACAAGCACAGTTCAGATCACCCAAAAAAGACACAAAATGACCAAATAAGACACAAATTGACCACAAAATGACCAAAAAAGACACAAAATGATCAAAAAAGACACAAAATGACCAAAAAAGACACAAAATGACCAAAAAAAGGAAACAAAATGACCAAAAAAGACACAAAATGACCAAAAAAGACACAAAATTACCACAAAATTACCCAAAAAAAAAAGACATCAAGACTAAAACACATTAACACATGAACACTTTAACACAGTGGAGACAGAGCTGACTTCCAAAATGATTTGGCGACCCCCAGAAATCATCTCGCGACCCCAATTGGGGTCCCGACCCCAAGGTTGAGAATAGCTGTTTTAGACTACTTCTCCTTATGAGAGCAAATCAGCAAAAACCTGTTGATCAACCACCAAACCTGAACCACAAACCACCAGCTGTATGCAACATGGACGCACAATAATCAGGACTTAGAACCTTTAAATCACGTTTTTAGGCTCAGTGGTCAATGACTGCCATTTGTGTATATTTACAAAAACAAAAGTTCATTCGTTAAAATATTGTCTTTATAGACAATATTTTACATTTTAGGTGACATCGCAATTTTGTTTGAATCAGTGTCCTATTATATATTTTTTATTTTTATTTTTCTAATTTTGTCCTTTCCCCCCCTTTTTTTTCTCCACTTGAATTATATTTAAAATTCATGAAAACCCACAGTTAAAGAAAAGTTCAATAAATCCATGATGTCACTGAGTAATCCTATTAAATAATCATGATCTCAGTATTGATTAGAAATAATTGTGAGTGTGATTTTTTTTTCCCCCTTAACCCTTAATAGGGCACTCATTGAAATACTTGCAAATTCCAAATTTCTACCTTAGAGAATATTGGAGGATATTAAATAGAGCCAGAATGTGTAAAAAAAAACAAAAAACATACGGACCCGGGGGAGGGGGGTAATATTTTGTGAAAAAAAAGTTTACGAGATTAAGGTGGCAAATCTACAAGAAAAAATGTGCAAATTTATGAGATTTAAAGTGGTGAATCTGCAAGAAAAAGACATGGGGACTTCATTTTGATATTCACTGAAGTTACCAAATATAGTTCTTCGCCCGATAAATAAAGGGTTAATCAAACAACACTAATAAATTGGCATTTATTTTCCATTTTCCATCTGTTAAAAGATGCATAATGACAACTGCCATTTGAATGCTATTGTTGCTGAATATCATCCTTGGTGCAACTGTTGCAGTCAGATGGTTGTCTTTGTATCGGCTTAGATTAAGTGCACATTTGCTATGTTGTGTGTATTGGGTAATGTGTCCCTGTTTGGAGAATGACAGACACGTGCAAGGGCAACAGCTGAGAAAACTTTCACTTTTAGTCGAAGGATGTATCGGATTTTGGTTGTATCACCAATTTCCATTATATCATTGTATTTCTGGTTTCAGTTTGAGACATTAGTGGTAATAAATGTTAAAATATGTTCGTCTCCAGTCTGTTTTTTGTGCCAAAGGAACACTGTGTCCTTCCGACCACAGAGCAAAACATGTCATTATGGCTGCCTCGTGTGCCTCTTAAACAAACCCAAACCAATCGGCAGTAAATCAGTATATAAGGCATAAAGAGCCTTCAGAAACCGGCAACAATGATTTAATGTTTAAAAATTATTCTACCCATGTCCAAGCTAAAATAGAACAATTATGTTTACATGCTTTGAATATATAACACTGCCTTTAACATGTCCTCTACTCCTCTGAGGTCACATCTGTGGTTGCCATAGTGATGGATCTCACACCTATCACACGTCAGAATAATTAGGTGACGTCTGATTGGTTGTTTCCATCTCTCCTGGGATGTATTTAATCAATAGACTGTCTCTTCCCCTATCTGCGTATATGGAGCACACACAATATGGCTGCAGCTGTGAAGACTGTATTTACATGTGCATGTTTTTGCATGTACACTTGTATGTGTAGAGCAGCTATTCTCAACCTTGGGGTCCCGACCCCAATTGGGGTCGCGAGATGATTTCTGGAGGTCGCCAAATCATTTTGGAAGTCAGCTCTGTCTCCACTGTGTTAAAGTGTTCATGTATTAATGTGTTTTAGTCTTTTGGGTCACCTAATGTCCTTTTTTTTTGTCATTTTGTGTCTTTTTGGGTCATTTTGTGTCTTTTTTGTGTCTTTTTTTGGTCATTTTGTGGCCAATTTGTCTTTTTTGGTCATTTTGTGTCTTTTTTTGATCAGTTTGTGTCTTTTTTTGATCAGTTTGTGTCTTTTTTGTTCATTTTGTTTCCTTTTTTTGGTCATTTTGTGTCTTTTTTTAGTCTTTTTGTGTCTTTTTTTGGTAATTTTGTTTCTTTTTTGGGTCATTTTGTGTCTTTTTTTTGGTAATTTTGTGTCTTTTTTTGGTCATTTTGTGGTCAATTTGTCTTTTTTGGTAATTTTGTGTCTTTTTTGGTCATTTTGTGTCTTTTCTGGTCATTTTGTATCTTTTTTGGTCATTTTGTGTCTTTTCTGGTCATTTTGTATCTTTTTTGGTCATTTTGTTTCTTTTTTGGGTGATCTGAACTGTGCGTGTGTGAATCTGTTCGGTGAGAGGGGGTCGTGGACAACATGCATGTTAAATTGGGGGTCGCGACTCAAAAAGGTTGAGAACTACTGGTGTAGAGTGTAGAGTGATGCATTTATGATCTTTCTCTTGCATATATGTATTTCACTGAGTTGGTATAGCGTCCATGTTTGTCTATGTGCATGTGTGTGTAAAATGACAGGATGGTTGGCTAGACAGACATTATACATGGATGTGTGTGTCCCACGCAGAGTGACTGTTCTCACGGGATGGGGTTGTGTCTGTGCACCTATCCCAGGGGCATTTCCATCACAGGGAAGGCTTAGACCGTCTGACCCCTCTGTCTGACCTCTGCCCAGTCCTCCATTGGGCCCCATGAGCCCATGTGCCTCTGCTGGCGTCTGTCTGTGCAAGCACCTTCAGTAAGATTCTTTTGAGGTCCGGTTTATAAAAAAAAAGCAGTGGGAGATAGTTATGTCACAAGTGCACCAGTGTCTGAAAGGTTTCAATACAGTACAGATGCCAGGAAGTAAATCCCAGTGGGAGTAGTTTCAGACAGATGTTGCACAGCGCTCTGCATGCCAAAACTTGTACACTCAAATTGACTTCAGGTGGGTCCTGTTCATGGTGCAGCTTTTGAACTATTTTGCTGGTAACAATCTAGATCGCCCTTTTCCTCTTTAGCTGGGAGGATACGACATATTCAGTGGCGGTTCTACACAGGGGCCTCCAGGGGCCACTGCCCCTGTGAAGAAGCCCTTGGCCCCTGCTGTGGCCCCTGTGTCAAATTAATAATAAAATGATCAATTTATAACGATGAACAATGGAACAATTCTAACCTTTTTTTTAACAATATCTCATTGTACACAAAACAAACCCAGAATGTGTACATTGTATAATAGTTTAACTCATTGAGTCTAATAGGGCTATTTTGTCCATTTTCGAATCCTTTTCATGTCTTTACGTGTCTTTGTAAGTCATTTTGTGTCTTTTTTGGTCATTTGTGTGTCTTTTTATGGTAGTTTTGTGTCTGTTGTTGTGTCTTTTTTAGTTATTTTGTGTCTCTTTTTTGTCATTTTGTGTCTTTTTTGTCATTGGTGTCATTTATGTGTCTGTTTTAGTTATTTTGTGTCTTTTTTTGTCATTTTTATGTCTTCTGTGGGTTTTTTTTTTTGGTTATTCTGTCTTTTCATTTTGTGTCTTTTTTGGTCATTTTGTATCTTTTTCAAGACATTCAAAGATTTTGAATGCTTAAATATCATTTTTGCCATTTTTTCATGTGTTAATGTGCCCCTCTGATTAAACACTGGCCCCTCCTTGGCCCCCACAGTAAAACTGGTCTAGAACCGCCACTGGACATAGTTAGGGAAAAAGGCCTTTAAATATGCTGCGCCTTCTGCCTGGAACATTGTGCAAAAGCAGCTGAAGCTGCCGGAGCTGGTCACCTTGGGAGAATTCAAAGGAATCCTGAAGGACAGAGAAGATAGTTCTCTTGGTCAATGCAATTGTTTGTAAAGCTATTTTCTGATAATGACCGGGTTTATTCATTCATCTGTCACCAGTTTATTTATTTCATTTTTAACTGTACTCATTTCAATCTTCATATAGTCTTGTCCCTGATCTTGTATGTGCTTTAATTGATGTTGAATGTGGTGTATGAGAATTGTGGTTGATTGTTCTTATTTTATCATGGTGCTGCCTTCTTGGCCAGGTCATTCTTGAAAAAGAGATTTTAATCTCAATGAATTTTACCTGGTTAAATAAAGGATATTGATTGATTGATTGATTGACATCTGTCATTTCCAGAAATTATTTAAAATACACTATTCCACTTTGCATCAATCCATCTCAAATTAGCTCTGCCACCTGAAGGACCGAAGGTCTCCAACATCCAATGTTGGTTTTTGACCTTACATGCAGATCTCTGAATCTTGGAATTGCAATTGTTCACGTTGTGCATTGTGTGAACAACTGAGCCTTTAAACATGCCCCTTTAAACCCCACCATTAAAATATCACCTGGTACTATAAACTTGTGGAATGTTCCAAACAAGTTTTTTGAGCATTTCACAACTTTCACAGTCTTTTGTTGGCCCTGTCCTGACTTTTTTTTTTTTAAATGTGGTACGATCACATTCAGAATAACCATATATTTACAAAAATCATTGAAGTTAACCTACCATATTCTTTAAGGTATACAAGATACCTTGTGTTTCTTTTCGGAACTGAAACAAGAAGATACATCACCGTCACCACATGCTTCTAGTGGGTCATAAGTGGTGACTGAGAGGGATTAATTTTGTACATTTGTGGGTTTCACACAAAAATAATCCCTCTCAGTCACCACTTATGACCCACTAGAAGCATCTGGTGATGATGATGTTTCTTCTTGTTTCTATTTTGGAATCAAAGCCGAAAAAAAAACACAAATACAGTGAGGCAAAATGCCCAGTGGATTTTTTAAATTTTTTTTAGTAAATCAGTGGTTTGGTTACACCTTTGTTAAGCAAAAGAGAAGAGGATCAGTTTGAATGTTGTGTTTAGAAACAGTAAACAACTATTTTTTGTATAGTATGACTTTAAATTAATTTACGTCTGGAGTTTGAGTTGTTTGTATGCAATGTGTCAGGATGAACAGTCACATTTATTTTCATTATTAATGTATTTGAATCCATAAAAATGTTTTTGGAAGAATGTGGTTACAGATTTGTTCCCCTTGTTTGTCCAGAAGAAGGTCAGGAGACACTTTTTATTACAGAATAAATGATCATACAGTCATGGAAAAAATTATTAGACCACGCTTTTTCTTCAATTTCTTGTTCATTTTAATGCCTGGTACAACTTAAGGTACATTTGTTTCGACAAATATAATAATAAAAATAGCTCATAAGAGTTTAATCCAGGGGTGTCAAACTCAAATACACAATGGGCCAAAATTTAAAATTTGAATAAAATTGCGGGCCAACATTGAACAAATAAACCTTTTAATATATACCAAACATGTTTTGCTTTAACATTAAATATGGAACCAGCAACGCTTATAAACATACAATATATAACTAAATAGTGCAGACATGCAAAATCAAATTTCAAATAAAAAACACATCAATGTCATTAATCTATTAAATAAAAAATAAATAAAATTCGTATGCCTCTTTTCTATTTGCATCCTTCTGATTTAAATATCAAAATAAACTTTTTCAACAGGTTAATACATTCTGCCTTTCTTTTCGCCATTTTTGGGAAGGGGTAGCTGGGAGACAGCTCTAGTTTGAGGTTGCTATGACGACTGTCACAGAGGAGCGTTTCTGGGTCCTGTCCTGATTGACGCGCCAAAACAACAGCAGGGCATTGTGGGATTTGTAGTATTACACTGTGGGCCAAATTTGGCCCGCGGGCCAGAGTTTGACACCCCTGGATTAATCTAATATCTTGCCATTTTCCATGGTTTTCTTGATAATAACCAAAATCATTATCATTGATAAACCATGGAAAACGGCTAGATATCACCTCTTAGATTAAAGTCTTATGAGCTATTTTTGTTATAATCATTATATTTGTCCAAACAAATGTACCTTTTGTTGTACCAGACATTAAAATGAACAATAAAGTGGAGAAAACAAAGGTGGTCTAATATTTCTTCCATGACTGTAGGTGCATTCAGTTCCTTCTGCAGCCACTTTTGTTCCCTCTGAGGCCAGGCCAGTGTTTGACTGGACAGCAGTTTGTTGTGTATGGCACGCAAAATTTTGTGGTCAATTTGTCTTTTTTGGTAATTTTGTTTCCTTTTTTTGGTCATTTTGTGTCTTTTTTTTAGCCTTTTTGTGTCTTTTTTTGGTCATTTTGTGGTCAATTTGTCTTTTTTGGTAATTTTGTTTCTTTTTTTGGTCATTTTGTGTCTTTTTTTTAGCCTTTTTGTGTCTTTTTTTGGTCATTTTGTGGTCAATTTGTCTTTTTTGGTCATTTTGTTTCCTTTTTTTTGGTCATTTTGTGTCTTTTTTTAGTCTTTTTGTGTCTTTTTTTGGTCATTTTGTTAACAATAAAGTGGAGAAAACAAGGGTCGTCTAAAATTTCTTCCATGACTGTAGGTGCATTCAGTCCCTTCTGCAGCCACTTTTGTTCCCTCTGAGGCCAGGCCAGTGTTTGACTGGACAGCAGTTTGTTGTGTATGGCACGCAAAATAGGAGGATTAAGGCAGTAAGAAACTGGGGCAGAGGAAGAAGATAATGCAGGCGCAGCATACCTGAATGGTGGCTATTTAACCTGAAGGCTGGTACGGTTGGGAAAAGCATTTCCATGCCAATGTTTTGGCCAGGCAGAACCAAGGTTATAATAGTTTTGGATTTTTCATTAGTTTTAGTTTTAATTTTGTTGTGAATTTTTGTTTTCAAATTCAGTTAGTTTTAGTTAGTTTTTAGAGTGAGTTTTCTAGTTTTAGTTTAGTTTTTATTTTTTGAAAATGCTTAGTTTTAGTTTAGTTTTTATTAGTTTTAGTGTTAGTTTTAGTTTTTTTGTAATGGGGTATTTGTTGGGTGCGTGATTCAAAGAGGTCATAATAAATGTTTCCTTTATTTCCTTTGGTTTATCATCTCAGCCCCAATAAGGTTATTAACTCTTACAGTTCTGGGTGTTTTGAATGTTGGTTCATACACTGAATTATGAATGAAAAAAGTTGACAAAAACGAAAACTAAGGACATTTTCACTATAATTTTAGTTAGTTTTAGTTAGTTTTGTAACCACAAAATACAGTTTTAGTTAGTTATCGTTTTTTTAAAAACTTTTTATTTTTATTTCAGTTAACGAAAATGTTTTTTCAATTCTAGTTTTCGTTATTTCGTTAGTTTTCGTTAACTATAATAACCTTGGGCAGAACCACATTCAGTCAGGTGACAGTAGGAAATTGTGTCAGTGGGAGCAGGAGCAGCTTATCCAGCCGACATGGCAGCATTATGCTTGGTCCAATCTACTATTGCAGCTCACAGCCAGAGCCAACAGGCATTATCGGCTACAGTAAGGGGATTAGGCCGCCATGTGGGTTCACATACTGAGAGGAGAGAAGAAGAGGCAGAGAGGAGGGAGGTAGAGGATGAATGGGGGAGGAACAGCGCTGGATATTGTTTTTTTTTTTTCTTCTGCATGCTCACTTTACACTGTAAAAAATAATCTGTTTAATTTACGGTAAAATACCGGCAGCTGTGGTTGCCAGAATATCCCCGTAAAAAATACAGTGAGTGGGTTTTCTACTGTAAAAAAAAAAAAAAAAAAAAAAATGGACCTGCACTTATACACTGTAATTTTTTTTGTAGAAATAACAGTAAAACACTGTCAATACATCAGAAATAGGGCGTAAAATTAAAAATTCTATATCACCATATTAGACTCTTTTAATTACCGTAAATCAAAGAATAGCACAAAACTTTTATTTTTTTCTGACATAAACTGAAAGAAACACACAGTTTTGCTGTAAAAAAAAATAAAAAATTATGGAGAAATACCATGATGTGTGAATTAATGACACAATAACCCTAAAAATAACGGGAATATTCAGTCTAAATTACAGTTTTTGCTGATTTAAATTCAGAAGAGAAAATCCATTCACTGTAATTTTTACGGTGAAGTTCTGGCAACCACAGCTGCCGGTATTTTACCGTAAATTAAACAGATTTTTTTAGAGTGTACACTGTTAAAAATATCTGTAGATTTTACGGTGAAAAACTGTTAAACCATGACAGTAAAAGACCGTAAAATGATAAATGGGTTAATTCAGTTTCAGTAACAATGAAACACCCTTAATGTATATATCAGCCAAAACACTATTTTTTCCTTTTTTGGAGGGGAAAAATACTTTACTTCACTGTAAAATACACTGGCACCGTGAATATAAAAAATATGCTAACATATTTACAAGCCATCACTGTAATTTTTAGCATTTATTTTTTGTAAAAATACATTTTCACACTGTTAAATGTACGAAACACCATATCTCTAACAGAAATATACTGTGATATTTAATGGTAAAATCTTTAATCTATGCAGCATTTATAAAATATTTTCTTGTCAATCATATCTGCCATATGACAAACAGCGTTTCTTTTGATGGAAAAACGTTTTATTTTTTACGGTAAAATATGGAATAAAATGGCAATCTTAAATGTGAAATCAACAGTGCTAATATCATTTTACCGTAATATTAGAAAAAGTTGCACCGAATTTATTACGGTAAAGTTCTGGCAACCACAGCTGCCAGATTTTACCGTAAAAACAGCAGTTTTTTTTACAGTGTACTCGCAGATCCCAGTGAAAACAAGCACAAGCTGAATCCAGCTTTGAGTTTATTAGTGGGAATATGATAGCTGGTGTTTGTGCAGCATATCAGCATAAAGACCTCCAACTGTGTTTTCATTTAGAGCAGAATCCTTTAATAGCGCTGACTACTGAAATGATATTAAAGTGACTCAGCAGTCACCATCAGGGTATTGGTTTACAGCCTTCCATCCTCAATATTGAAGGACTAAGATACCAGGGATAGTTATGAGAAAGGTATCTGTGGATGCACTGAGGGATTAGGAAGAGAATAAGCAGGAATGAGAAGTTATTACAATTATTAGGGATCCAGAATATAAAACCTGAATGACCCCGGCACTGACTTACCCTCTGCAATACAATAGAAAAGTTATTTTTTTTCCAAACAATTTTTCATTTATCCTTTCATATATGCAGCACAACCGCTTGCAAAGATTTTAATTCTTCAAACAAAACAAAAAACTGGGGGAAAATCATAAAGTAAAGAAAAATAAATGAATAATAATAAAAATAATAATACAGCAAACAAACAAAAAAAAGGTTGGATATAGACAGGTAGTTCTTACAATCCTGCGCACATTTCCCAACATTAAATACATTTACATGTATTCATATAAATTATGTATATGCATACATGTAAATAAAGGCGTGTATATATATATATATGTATATATATATATATATATATATATATATACACGCCTTTATTTACATGTATGCATATACATAATTTATATGAATGAATATATACATATATATGTCACTATATATATATATATATATATATATATATATATATATATATATGAGTGACTCATGACTTTGAGTTCCTTTAAAAGCGCTATAAAAATCAAATGTATTTATTACACACACACACACACACACACACACACACACATTAACATATACCTATATAATAGAATAGATTTTCAAGGTAATGTAATCAACTCATCTGGACCCCTTGTTGTTATGGCAACATATAACATTTTACCTACATCAGCAGCTCTCCCAGAAGGCATTAGTGACATCATCATCACCTTCCATGGTGATGATGATGTCACTAAGGCACTGACATTTTTATCTCAGCCACCTTGTCTGCAGAAAGAATTCTATTTATGTTGCTGCTGAATAACTTAATTGTCAACAACGATAATTAAGCCAGTTTCCATATTTCATATTCATCGCTCCTTTAACTCTTATCTGTGAAGTTTATTTACATGCCTTCATTGTGGAGTGTTGGGACAATAGCTTTGTGAAGGCCACGTGAAGGACAGCAGCCCAGCCAAACACGGAGCGAGAGTAAACAAAGTGCTCACACCTTTCTTTAACTTTCTTTCAAATCTTTTGGAAACTTTCCTTTACTTCCAGTGACCTCCAGTCTGGACAGGGCCAGTTACAGGCAGCTTCTTCTCATGTAAACAGAACAAGAACAAGCTAAGCAATGTACTGCTTAGGGTGGGGGAAGCAGCAAACAGATTTTAGAGCCCTAAAAATATGCCTACCTAAAAAAACCAATATCAGTTTAAGTGTACACTACATTTGGAATATTTTCACTACTTTACCTTGCTGTCTGAAAGCTTTGTTTAGGTCCTGCATGAGGAACTGCAGCCGATAACAGTCCTCTTGTCAAAGCAACCAGTCTCCATAGATAAAACCAGTAATTTTACCTTTGCAGAAAATGGGTTTTGCTGATCTATTGTTGCCTCAATTGTTTAGATCGTCTGTGTAATTGTGTGACTTTAGTGAATCCAAATGAAAGCCCCAAAGTCACACAATAACACAAATAAACAGATCAAGGTATCATTCGACCAGTAAGTCATGTTTTCTGCAAGGTTAAATTACTGTTTTTGTCAGTGGCATCTGGTTGAGTGGTGCATTGCTTAGCTTCCATGTCTGCTTCTCCAAACTGTGCACTGTAAAAATTAATCTGTTTAATTTACGGTAAAATATTGGCAGCTGTGGTTGCCAGAACTTTACCGTAAGAAATACAGTGAGTGGGTTTTCTACTGTAAATTTAAATGTAAATATCTGTAATTTAGACTGAATATTCCCGTTATTTTTAGGGTAATTGTGTCATATTGACATCATGGTAGTTCTCCATTAATTTTACATGGAAATGTTATATTTTTACAGAAAAACGTGTGTGTTTCCTCCAGTTTATGACGGTAAAAGTTTAAGTTTTTATGCTATTTTATGCAACTTTGATTTGCGGTAATTAAAAGTATCTACTACGGTGATATACAATTTTAGATTTTACGCCTTATTTCTGATGTAATTTGACAGTTTTTTCTGTAATTTCTACAAACGTTTTTTACAGTGTGGCTGTGCTGATCACCATCTACTGTAGGTAATACACTGGCGATGGAAAAGTACCAAAAAAGCCACTTCAGTGAAGCAGAAATATCGGTAACACTTTATATTAAGGTCCTTGTAATAGCCATTAATTACAAGTAATAAGGCCCTTGTAAGTCCTTACAAGATGCTTTTTAACATTATTGTGTGTGTATAAGCTTATATAAGTGAATAATAATGGCATTATAATACAGCTAATAGCAGGCTATAAGAGATTTATAAGCACTAATAAGAAACTTGTTAACAGTTTGCAAATGCTTAAGAACATTAATAAAAGCCTCATGAGTATCTTATAATTGTTCATAATAGCATTACAAACACCCATAACCCACCCATTATGTATTTGTCCAACATGGTCTCACAGGAATCCATGAAATAGCCACGGATTCGCTTAACTCAAAATCCGTGGAATAGCCACGGAATCACTCAAATTTCCCTGAAACTGACACAGATTTCTCTACAATGCAAGTTAATGACAGTCATATCCCGTGGCTATTCCAACATACAAAGTGATTATGTACATTCACTGAGTGAATATTTAGAAAATAAAACATATATTTCTCGCTAGAAATGTTATTAAAATCCATTTTTATGTAGAAACTAAGTCAAAATATTGATTTTTTTCCACTAAAAATGAGAGAACTGTCCGCCATGTTTTTTGTTCTGACCGCCGGGACCTTGAAAGTCACGTGACTTGGAACAAACCAATAGGAACAAATATCCATGGAATAGCCACGGGATATGACTGTCATTAACTTGCATTGTAGCGAAATCCGTGTCAGTTTCACGGAAATTTGAGTGATTCCGTGGCTATTCCACGGATTTTGAGTTAAGCGAATCCGTGGCTATTTCACGGATTCCTGTGAGACCAGGTTCCTTTGTCATGCCTTTATTAATCTTATTTTGTTTGCTTATTGATATTAAAATATACTTTATTGCTCATCTATTATAAGTTAACTATAAGTTAACTATGCTTTTTGCAACTACCGGATCTAAAGCGAGAACAATGCCTTATTAATTGTTAATTAATGGTTATTAAGGACCTTATTGTAAAGTGTTACCGAACTATCCCTACATGAGGAGTAGCAAATGTAATTTTTATAATCAAGGTTTATAATATTTGACGGGGGTCCCGAAGTTCACTCCGCCTTTTGACTTAACTGCACTCAGTGAACCTGACGTGTTATTCTTATTACAGCGCTGCTGGTTTCACCTCACACATTCTGGGACGTTGTCCTAGAAGTCATATTATATATCAGGAAAAGACACTTGACAAGCTACAAGTTATCTAATAGTTTCCCCACTGGAATTGAACATTTAGTTAATCTGCTGTATGCACTTTCCTATGTGGTCATGGTTTGTTAAAAATATTATTCATCCAAAAATCAAAACAGTTAAAACAGTCAGCTTGGAATTATTTCCTTCACCAGTGGATATAATTTCATATCTTTCTGCAACTTGTACCAACATTTTTAGTTTGCTTCTATAAGGCCCCACTTGTATGAGCAAACAAAAGCTGAATCTGTTGAGAACACATATTTCTGTGTTCTGCAACCTGTATACACACAAAGCATTTTTTGTGACTAGCTAGAGCATGCAGCACATGAAGGGAGCAGAGAAATACCTTCTCTGTTAGAGTCTGCAGCTCTCACAGTGACTCAGCAATATCACTGTATCATGATTCATCAGGAATAGCAAATACATGCTCACGGAGGGCACATTCCCTCGCATTAAACCTGAAAACCCTAAAGGTTTGGACTATCTCACAACATATGTGTTTTATGAGACTTCCTTGACATTTCAGACTTAAAAGAAGCCAAGAAAGTGGTATAAGAGACAGAACAATCATTCCTTTTCCCTCGGTTCTTTTTTGTTCTCCGGGCCCAGTTCTTATCTACACAAAGAAAGCCAGTGAACAAGAACAGAGTAGGAGGTAGAAAATGAGAGACAGAGAGAGGGTGGGCTGGTGAAAAGAAGAAATTCAGAGCACTTCATGCCATAAAGTATCGTATGACTTCCAAAGCAGGACTGCGGGTAAAGGAGCCGGGAAAGAGGGGGGGAGGCGTGATGAGAAGGGCGTGTTGATCTCAGCAAATCAGAGCGCTCGCTGGCTTATTCTGCCGAGGCCTGAATGTTCCCTCGCCTGTCCCGTGAGAAGATTGTGTTCTGCATGTGTTTTTAGTCCACAGGTTTTTCTTAAAGACACAGCAGGATTAAGACATAAATAAAAATGTGCAAAAGAAAACCTAAAATTGTGATCACAGGTTAAAATGTTTTAGATTTGTTACATTGCTGGCCTTTAACTGGCAGACCTGCTGAACTAAACCAAATGACTGGAGAGGTGTTACCGGGTGTGACAGTGATACAAACTGGCCTGACTGGATGGGTAAATGCAGTGAGTGAAATGTTTTATGACAAATATTTGTGGCATCTGTCTCTTTTGTCTGTGTTTCAGAATATTTTTTCTAGGTCCTGACGTAGGACAGATGACAATACTCAAGCTGGGATCGATGTTTTCGGTCCTTAAGTGTGAAACTTATGAGGAATGTTAAACTCCCTTTCCATTGCAACACAAGGTCTGACCTTCAGTTTGGCCATATGTAAAGACAGGAAAATATTTGAGTCACCAGGAGGGAGTGAGTCAATCATTTTATTTTTCCATTTTCCATATATCTTTGAATTGCCACGCCTGAGTTGACTAAATCATGGAATGAGGAATGAAAACAAACAGCAGTAAATGTTATTGTAAGTGCACATGACTGCAGTAAAGCAAAGAGGCTGCACAGAGGAGAACAAGATCCAGCAGATGGCTGTCCTCTCTCTGTGTTATTGATTGACCTCAGCCTAATGCAGGTTATTTATTCAAATACACACAGAGCAACACAGTGTAGAAAGGACATGCACACTGCAAAAAAGCCAACTAGTATTTTTTTTGGCCTAAAACAGTGATTTAAGTTGGTTTAACTTGGAAATATAAATTATTGATATTTAGGGCAATAATGTAAGTTAGCACAACAAATGAAGCCAGTTGTCTGCTCAAAAACAAGTTTGTGAGTTGTTGTTACTTATATCTTTAAGTTGGGGTTCACAACAAGGGACAATAGTTCTGATAACTCTTATTTCTTTGTTGTGAAATGAGGGAAAGCGGTGAAATTCAGTCATTAGCGAAAGCTAGCGGCTAACTGATGCTAGCGGCTAACTAATAATAATAATAATAATACATTTAATTTATAGGCGCCTTTCATGTCACCCAAGGTCACCTTACAAAGTCTGAAATCTTAAACATCTTTAAAAACAAGACAACACGCTAAAAACAACACAACTGATGCTAGCGGCTAACTGATGCTAGCTGCGCTGCTTGTTACAGCTACAAGAGTAGCCATTAGCGTATCAATGCTAACTCAAACTTGTGGTCGCAACATTAGCTGACATTTCATAGCGGCGTTACAATCGTGCCAATTCAGCACATTACAGAAGTTAGCAGAAGTAAGGATTAAAAGTTATTACAATGTATATTTATAAGTTAGTACAATTTACAGTTGAGTTGACAAAAATCTGAATTCAGAGTTGAGCAAACTCAAAAACAAAACTTAAAATATTTAGTTTAATTGTCCAACTTAGAATTTTATCGAAGTATGTTGCCTTGAAATTTTGAGTTCACCCAACTTTTCTTTTTTTGCAGTGCATGCACATGGACTGCTTGTATTGTTTATTGTCCTGTGGCACAGAGAGAGAAATGTTGATGACCGTCTGTGTTAAGGGGCAGTGGTAGGGTGTGTTTTTTTTGCCAGCCTTGGCTAAACATACTGAACATGACCTCTACTAGGTAACCCACTCCACCTATTACATATATATAGAGAGGGAGGGAGCATGAGGAAATATCCAATGACAAGGCCTCAGAAAGGAAGGATAATTTTGTCCTTTTTTTATCAGAAGCATCTGACTGAAGAAGGAGAGGAGGACTTTCTGTAGATATGTTAGTTAATTAAATGTAAAATCACACTGTATGTTAGATCTCACTACTTGTGTGTGTGTGTAAGCATATACAGTGTTAGCGATATATTTAACAGACAACAGATATTAACCAACCTCTGCTGGACAAGATTAGAATACATTACCTATGGGTACAAAACACTCTGTCAGCATTTCCTAGTAAGTGAGCCATAGAGCAAAAACAAGCCACAGGAAAAAGGTGTTGTGGTGGAGGAGCAGAAGGGGAGGGCAGTGCACAGTTAAACATTTAAGGCAAGAACATGTGGGGCACAAAAACAGCTTTTCAACACATGGTGTGGGTTGAATAGGCTTCTTATATAAATTCCTTATGCGGATGCACACAGTGTGGATAATTAACCCAGAGTGTTTGTTTGTATATGGGGGAGGGTCGTGTGTGGAAGAGTATGTGACGGATGTGGGGACGATAAAAAAAGATGCACAGCTATATGAAGCTTTGCACATAACTTGTTCTATAAAAGGCCAATTTAATTGAATAAATCTTGGCAAACCTCAGGCATTCAACTTCTCAATCACCAGGCACCAATAAATGAGTCATTAAAAGCCAGCATATTTTGGCATAACTTGAGAGAGAGAGGGTTAAGAGACTAATAACATTTGATCAGACCAAGCAGCAACCTCCTGGCCTACAAAAAGTGAAGCCAGTGCATTCTTAAACCTGCATTCTTTCTAATTGCCAGTAGGCAGGCAACTCCATTGGTTGTAAAAAGAAATCAGATTATACAGAAGTCTATGTTAAAATAATCCTTTTCACATTTTCAACATTTTCATAGAGAGTTCGTGGTCTCAATCACTAGTTTCAGATCTTTTTTGATACACCATTACGTTAATTTTGTTAAACAAAATGGTTCTGTTTGAAGTAAAAATAGGCAATTAAGCAGAATATGCTTTAGGCAGTGGCAATGTTGCTGCGACTGTGACCTGTCAATCAGGATAGAGATACAGTAATGCATATCCATGGCACCATCCTTGACCTTTGACCCTTGCAGTTCATCAAATTTCATTGTAACATTTTGGTTGCCTAAAAAATTTTATTTCACCATTTGGTTGTACTTAGACACTGTAAGGAATCTGTTCTCCATTTTTTAATGTGTTAGCATTTTTAAGCTAGTTAGCACTCACATTAGCTGGTAACTTAGAGATTGTTATGCTACCTAGCCCACCCCCTCGTCAAAATATGATCACTTTTGTCTCTAAAAAACCAAGATGGCGACAACTTGAGGCTTCAAATTGGTAGTCCATAACTAGTAAGTGACGTCTACTTCTTTAATGCATGTATGGATCTGACCCTTAAAGATTTATTGAGGTACAAAGCTTCTGAACACAGTAAGATACTCTTGTCTAATAGACTGAAGGCTCATAAGAAACTGGGCTAATGGGCATTGCTTGTGAACTTAAAAGCTTCTCTGAAGTAATGTGAGTCATAAGACAGGAGAGGACAGGAAGTTTTATTATAGAGGACAGTCCACCACTTTATCAATCCATACACAATAACAAAACGCTGCCATTCGAAACCACACATGGTTACAAATGGAAACACTGACAAGTTGTGCATCTGATATGAAATCAGTCAGGAGATTCAAAACACCTGGGATGATAATCATGAAATGAAATCATGATCAATGTTATCATCCATAAATACTATGGAGAAATGTTTGTGTCCAAACAGCCAACTGGTCCTATCCAACATTCACTCTCTGCTTTGCAACATATTATTATACTGCAAAAAAAAGCCAACTTGTATTTTTTGGCCTAAAACAGTGATTTAAGTTGGTTAAACTTGGAAATATAAATGATTGACATTTAGGGCAATAATGTAAGTTAGCACAACAAAGGAAGCCAGTTGTCTGCTCAAAAACAAGTTGGTGAGTTGTTGTTACTTATATCTTTAAGTTGGGGTTCAAAACAAGGGACAATAGTTCTGATATCTCTTATTTCTTTGTTGTGAAATTCGGCCATTAGCAAAAGCTAGCGGCTAACTGATGCTAGTGGCTAACTGATGCTAGCGGCTAACTGATGCTAGCAGCTAACTGATGCTAGCGGCTAACTGATGCTAGTGGCTAACTGATGCTAGCGGCTAACTGATGCTAGCGGCGCTGCTTGTTACAGCTACAAGAGTAGCCATTAGCGTATCAATGCTAACTCAAAATTGTGGTCGCAACATTAGCTGACATTTCATAGCGGCGTTACAATCGTGCCAATTCAGCACATTGCAGAACTTAGCAGAAGTAAGGATTAAAAGTTATTATAACTTAAAATGTAAAATTATAAGTTAGTACAACTTACAATCTGAATTCAGAGTTGAGCAAGCTCAAAAACAAAACTTAAAATATTTAGTTTAATTGTCCAACTTAAAATTTTATCGAAGTTTGTTGCCTTGAAATTTTGAGTTCACCCAACTTTTCTGTTTTTTGCAGTGTAGAGTGCACAGATTCACTTTTTTTATGATGTGTGCATAACCGAGTTGGGCTACATGGTGGTGTAGTTTTTAACATTTGCACCTCCCATTAGGGGGGTCCCGGGTTGGAATCCGGCCTGCAGCTCTGTGTGGAGTTTGCATGTTCTCCCCGTGTCAGCATGGGTTCTCTCCGCGTCCTCAGGTTTCCTCCCACAGTTGAAAGACAAGTAGATTGTTTAGGACAGCTATTCTCAACCTTGGGGTCGCAAGATGATTTCTGGGGGTCGCCAAATCATTCTGCGCTGTCAGCTCTGTCTCCACTGTGTTAAAGTGTTCATGTGTTTTAGTCTTTTTGGTCTTTTTGTGTCTTTTTTGTCATTTTGTGTCTTTTTTGGTCATTTTGTGTCTTTTTTTGGTCATTTTGTGTCTTTTTTTGGTCATTTTGTGTCTTTTTTGATCATTTTGTGGTCAATTTGTGTCTTTTTTGGTCAATTCGTGTCTTTTTGTGGTCAATTTGAGTCCTTTTTTGCTTAATTTTATGTAATTTTTTGGCAATTTTTTTTCCTGACAAATCCCAAAGTAGCACAGACAGAGAGATGTTTTAGTTGTTCTCTGCTTCATTATTCGTCCAAAATTCGTCGTATCAACTGAGTTTGTATGATCTGAACTGTGCGTGTGAGATTCTGTTCAGTGATGCATGTTAAATTGGGGGTCGCGACTCAAAAAGGTTGAGAAGCACTGGTTTAGGATGACTGGTGACTCTAAATTGTCCGTAGAAGTGTATGAGAGCATGAATGGTTGTCTGTCTCTATGTGACTGGCCTGTCCTGGGTATATCCCACCTCTTGCCCCAATATCAGCTGGGATTGGCTCCAGCCCCCGCAACCCGAGTTTTGATAAGCGGTTAAGGATAATGTATCAATGGATTTATATAACCAAGTGAACACTTGAGACTGTTGTTATGCAAGTGATTGATATGATTTATATTGGTATGTTGCAATAATACTTACAGCATACTTACAACAAGCATGTTCTATGAGGGAAAACAATACTAAATTATACTAAACAAAAAAGACGAGTAGAAGAGTAAGTTATTTAAATAATTAGACTATTCAATTTGAAATATAGTCATTGCAGTCTATGTAGTCAGTCTGGTTATTAAAGGCAGGCTGTAACAGACATGGGAGGACAGTTGTAGGCAGGGCATGTGAGTCTGATTACACAGTGTAAATCCGTAAATAATTTTGGGAGGCCCGTCCTGGTCACATTAGGCCTACGAGATCAGACAGGGTTTAGGGGCTTCCCGTCACTTCTGGACTACGGGGACTAACAGTGGTTCTGAATCTATACATGCTGAGTTTTCATGACTCGGCACATTCCTTGTCTAACATGTGGTTTATGGACATGCATTCTTCTGATTTAATCTTCTGCAGAAGCTGTTTTTTTGTAGAATTCTTACAAAGTACATTGTCCCTTAGAGCAGTGGTTCTCAACCTTTTTGAGTCGCGACCCCCAATTTAACATGCATGTTGTCCGCGACAACCGCTCACTGAACAGAATCTCACACGCACAGTTCAGATCATACAAACTCAGTTGATACAACGAATTTTGGACGAATAATGAAGCAGAGAACAACTAAAACATCTCCCTGTCTGTGCTACTTTGGGATTTATCAGAAAAAAAAACTAAATTGCCAAAAAATTTAAGCAAAAAGGGACTCAAAATTACCAAAAATGACCACAAAAAGACACAAATTGACCAAAAAAGACACAAAATGGCCCAAAAAAAGACACAAATTGACCACAAAATGATCAAAAAAAGACATAAAATGACCAAAAAAGACACAAAATGACCAAAAAAAGATACAAAAAGACCCAAAAAGATACAAAAAGACCCAAAAAGATACAAAAATGATCAAAAAAAGACACAAAATGATCAAAAAAAGACACAAAATGACCAAAAAAAAGACACAAAATGACCAAAAAAGACACAAAATGACCAAAAAAAAGACACAAAATGACCAAAAAAGACACAAAATGACCAAAAAAAGACACAAAATGATCAAAAAAAGACACCAAATGACCAAAAAAGACACCAAATGACCAAAAAAGACACAAAATGACAAAAAAAGACACAAAATGATCAAAGAAAGACACAAAATGACAAAAAAAAGACAAATTAAATTACCAAAAAGACTAAAACACATGAACACTTTAACACAGTGGAGACAGAGCTGACTTCCAAAATGATTTGGTGACCCCCAGAAATCATCTCGCGACCCCAATTGGGGTCGGGACCCCAAGATTGAGAATAGCTGCCTTAGAGGTCATCTTGCAGTCTGTAAAAACCTTTTTTGTAATGCACTTTGGTCCTGCTATATCATGATAAACAGGATTACTGGATGGCACATTAAGGTGCAGTATTAAATTCCCTTTATGTCCCCACCTTTCTTATTTCTTTATTGTCGGTCTGGCTGTCTGTCACCTGTTGTTTTCACGATACCTGAGACAGCTGCGTTTTGTTGTCCGTCCTTTCTCTGTGTCCCAGTTTCAGAGGTCACATGATGCTTGTGTGCGTGCCTTTGTTCAGGTCAGTCATGAAGCAGTAACCTCTTCAGTTAGATTCAAAATACTTAATCACAGACTAAAAAAAGAACACCTTTGGTTTTGCGATCAGCTGTAGGATACCCTTGAGAAAAAAAGACTGGCAGAAATGTGACCATGTCAGATTAAACCATGGCTGAATCACTTTAACCTTTACATTGTTACAGGCTTGCTTGATATACATACACTGCAAAAAAAAAAAAGTTGGGTGAACTCAAAATTTCAAGGCAGCAAAACTTCGATAAAATTTTAAGTTGGACAATTAAACTAAATATTTTAAGTTTTGTTTTTGAGTTTGCTCAACTCTGAATTCAGATTTTTGTCAACTCAACTGTAAGTTGTACTAACTTATAATTTTACATTGTAATAACTTTTAATCCTTACTTCTGCTAACTTCTGCAATGTGCTGAATTGGCACGATTGTAACGCCGCTATGAAATGTCAGCTAATGTTGTGACCACAATGTTGAGTTAGCATTGATACGCTAATGGCTACTCTTGTAGCTGTAACAAGCAGCGCCGCTAGCATCAGTTAGCCGCTAGCATCAGTTAGCCGCTAGCATCAGTTAGCCGCTAGCATCAGTTAGCCACTAGCATCAGTTAGCCGCTAGCATCAGTTAGCCGCTAGCATCAGTTAGCCACTAGCATCAGTTAGCCACTAGCATCAGTTAGCCGCTAGCATCAGTTAGCCGCTAGCTTTCGCTAATGAATTTCACCGATTTCCTGCATTTCACAGCAAAGAAATAAGAGTTATCAGAACTATTGTCCCTTGTTTTGAACCCCAACTTAAAGATATAAGTAACAACAACTCACCAACTTGTTTTTGAGCAGACAACTGGCTTCCTTTGTTGTGCTAACTTACATTATTGCCCTAAATGTCAATCATTTATATTTCCAAGTTTTACCAACTTAAATCACTGTTTTAGGCCAAAAAATACAAGTTGGCTTGTTTGCAGTGTAGACACATCCTGTTTTGCTTTGCAGATCAACTCATATTTTTATTCCATGAGTAAACCTGCATGCACATAGGAGTTATATCATCACCAGAGATTCAGCTTCTCTAGCAGCTCTTTGTATTGCAGTGTTTTGAGTTACATGCTAACGTCATGCTAACGATAACAATGGAGATATTCTGATGTGAAGCAGGTGTCATGTTTCATGTTCACCATCATAGTTTACCTTTTTTTAGCATACTAACATTTGCATTAGCACTTAACATATGTGACCACACATCCTGGTTTGTCCGGGATTGTCCTGGCTTCATGCTGGGTCCTGAAAATGATCTGCAAAATATTAACAATGTCCCTTTGCAGCTGCACTTTTTCCAAACACCATGGTCACAGCCAGAGTCAGAGTCACTCTGGTGTAATTATCTGGCATAACGTATATAAAAATATTAAAACTATTAGCAAATGAAATGTTCAGGTCTCAGCTCTGAATAAATAAATAATTAAGTCAGTTGTCAGTGTTCTTGTTTTTGTGATTACAGTTTACTACATTTTAATTAAATTATTTTTTAAATTGGGCTATAAATAACCAATGGAAATGCTGTGTTCATGGGGCCCATGGTATTACAATGGGTGCTAACTGCTGAACTGATTGTCATGTACGATGTGTGCATAAGTGCATACATATCAGCACACTGCAAAAAAGCCAACTTGTATTTTTTGGCCTAAAACAGTGATTTAAGTTGGTAAAACTTGGAAATATAAATGACTGACATTTAGGGCAATAATGTAAGTTAGCACAACAAAGGAAGCCAGTTGTCTGCTCAAAAACAAGTTGGTGAGTTGTTGTTACTTATATCTTTAAGTTGGGGTTCACAACAAGGGACAATAGTTCTGCTAACTCTTATTTCTTTGTTGTGAAATTAGGTCATTAGTGAAAGCTAGCGGCTAACTGATGCTAGCGGTGCTGCTTGTTAGAGCTACAAGAGTAGCCATTAGCGTATCAATGCTAACTCAAAATTGTGGCTACAACATTAGCTGACATTTCATATTGGCGTTACAATCGTGCCAGAGAAATTCAGAGTTGAGCAAACTCAAAAACAAAACTTAAAATATTTAGTTTAATAGTCCAACTTAATGCATGAATGTGCATCCATGTAAGGGTCCCAATTTAAGAGTTTAAAAATACGGTCACCCTACTGGCTGGATGCATGTAGTTTGGGGGATTTAAACCAAAGCAGTGGAACATTTTTTATTTATTTAGCCGTGTTGATGATGCTAAAGTAAAATCCAGAGGATCACCAAAATTAAGTACACTTCCTCCTGAGGATGTCATGAATGTTGTGACAAAATTTTCATATCATATCTGTTGAGATATATATTATTTAAAACATGAAACATAAAAATATGAAGCTTCACAAGCTGTGTACACTATAAGAGCTTTTTAATATATATACAGTGAAACAGTAATTATGTGGTCAGTAAGAATGAGGCACAGGACCAGAATATTTAAACCAAAATGTGTCAATATTATTGAAGACTTTTAGATTTTTTGTACTGTTATGCCGTTCTATGATGTAAGAGATCTGCATTTAGAAGACCGGTCATATCAATATGTTAAATACAAGCAAAAAACTCATCCCGTCAGCATGTGCAGCTTGTGTTTTCATAGATGAGGCCTACTCTAGAAAAACTCTCTCGGCTCTCATGTGCCTGCGGGTGAAGCTATTGAAGTTGTCCTTTCTCACAGTGCATTGCATTTTTTCACAGAATCACAGCGATTCCTCCAATCATTCACACAGTCGGACGGAACAAAGAATGAGCTTGAGATAACAAACTGAGCACCGAGAGGACAGCTTCCTACCAGTCTGAGTTCTGGTCCTGTGGGCATCATTTGGTGCTAAAGGTGATTTTCCCACAAATTTCTACCAGTGGGACCCTGTTTAAAAAAGGCTTGGATTGTTGTTTAAGTGTAAGATAATCCCCGGCTTTCTTGGACCCTACACACACATTTGAAGCTATCAGACTGCAAGTCCTCAGTGTTTCAGACAATGAGAGTCTGTGTCTTGTTACAGTTTGATACTCAACTTGCCAGAAACTACAGGGAGGAAGCCAGGAAACCATCATTTTGAGAAAATTTGAAACCTCCCTGACTCAACCCCAAACTTTCACTCTTGGTCACTTTCATTCTTGTTTTTTGCCACCACTGTAAAATATCACAATGAAAGGAGAAGGGTATGTATTGTCATACTCCCCTATCTCTTTTATAGGTAAGACTTATATGATTAATGATGAATGGTTAACCCTTTATCAGGCAAAGCACTTTATTTGGTAACTTCAGGTAATATTTCGAGAAAAAAGTTGCAAATTTACTATAGAAAAAAAGTTGCAAATTTACTAGAAAAAAGTTGCAAATTTACTAGAAAAAAAGTTGCAAATTTACTAGAAAAAAAGTTACAGATTTAAGAGATTTAAAGTGGCAAATCTGTGCAAAAAAAGTCGCAGATTTACCCCCGCTCAATCTCGCTTAACCCTTTATCAGGCAAAGAACTATATTTGGTAACTTCAGGTAATATTTCGAGAAAAAAGTTGCAAATTTACTGGATTAAAGTGGCAAATCTACAAGACAAAAAGTTGCAGAGTTAAGAGATTTAAAGTGGCAAATCTGTGCGAAAAAAGTCGCAGTTTTACAAGAAAAAAGTGGGAAAAAAGCAACTTTTCTCTCCCAGATTCACCACTTTAACCCTTAATAGGGTTAAACTCATTGAAATACTTGCAAATTCCAAATTTCAATCAAGGATATTACATACAGCCAGAATGTGTAAAAAAAACATACGAAAACAATATTTTGAGAAAAAAGTTTACGAGATTAAAGTGGTAAATCTACAAGAAAAAAAGTGCAGATTTATGAGATTTAAAGTGGTGAATCTGCAAGAAAAAGGTTGCTTGTTTCCCCACTTTAAATCTCTTAAATCTGCAACTTTTTTTCTTGTACATTTGCCACTTTAATCTAGTAAATTTGCTACTTTTTTCTTGAAAATATTACCTGAAATATGGTTCTTCGCCTGATAAAGGGTTAACTATATCCTTGTGTTTGTGGTTCTACATGCATGACCCTTTGATGTTATAACTATGATGGTATTCTTTGTTGAACTGATGCTTAGGAGGAGAGCAAATAAGCATCCAGAGGGGGGAGGTCTCATCAAAGCCTCTGCTTCTGCTCCTCAGCTAATGCAACCCAGTTTTATTTATTTTTAACTTTTTATTTAACCATTTTAATAATTTTACATAACATTTCCTGACAGAATTTGAAGTAAGAGACATCACAATAAACATCCTGAGCATCATACAAGAAAAAAGTGTTAAGACATTACAATAAATATATTAAATACAGAAATAAGTAGTTCTGACATACCATAGTTATAAAGTTAGTGTTAATCTTGTAAATAAATAAAAAGAAATAGTTGAATATTTAGACAATCAAAGAAATAAAATGTCAGAAGTATTGATAATTATGACAACAGGCAGAGTAGACGATATATATAATCTGTGGCTATGTAGGGTTTTGCAACCCAGTTTTAGAGTTTCTTTTTAAATTCTAGCTACAACATTGACTGTAATTTCTTCAATATGTTTTCCTTTCTTACTTAATTTTTCTTAATTCCTTTTAAGCTTCATGATTTGCCCATTTATGCTCAAGGGGATTTGCATGCAGTCATGCTTTTCACTGCATGGTGCAATACTCAGTTTCTAGTTAGTTTTAGTTGATTTACATCAAACTTCCCTCAAGGAAAACTCAACTTTTGGCTTCAAACTACAGTATATTTATTCTATTCAGTAATGTGTCCCACAACATCTGCTGTTCTAGATGTGCTCTATAGGTCCTGCACCATATAGGGAGAAACAAACATGATCATTGGCCGAGGAGATGGGTGAGGCTGTGGAACATAAGTCTCACAGAATAAAAGTGTCTTGTGCCAAAAAAGCGCGCTAAAGTGCCTCTAGAGTGGTGAAAACGAAAGGAAGAGCCTTATTGGCTGCCCTTTACACATGCAAAAAATGATTTGGTGCCCCTTCATACAATGAATTATGCCCTCTAGTGCAAGAAAATTTGATAACGTGCCTTAATGAGAGCCCTTCTAGTGCCCTTTTTCCTGTCTTGGTGCCTCCATGGTTGAAAAAGCGCTCAAAAGTGCCTCTAGAGTGGTGAAAACGAGAGGAAGTGCCTTATTGGCTGCCCTTTACACATGAAAAAACTTACTGATTGCCCTCTAGGGTGCCCCTTTAAACAATAAATTATGATGATGTGCCCTCTAGAGATTCTATAAAACGGTATCACCCAACTGTGAATAAAGCTATGTGAGATATTTGCTCTCATTTAGCTCTCAAAGTGCACAAAATAGATGCATTTTACTTAAAAATGTACAAATTTTCTTTCCCCTAGATGGTTTGGTTCGATACTTTTAACTGTCAGTACCATATCTTTAATTACTTTGATCTGGATCTCATTTTAACTTAATGCTAATATTTCATCATACATGATGCATCGTAGCTTTTTGCTGCTGGTGGGCCCCATGTTCTGCAGAATGTGCCCTTTTTATTTTTTCGCCCCTGCCCTTCTAACAGTCTGAGTCCTCCACTGCAGTAATAGTTGTTTCATGCAAGTACAAGGGCCAAGCACAGCAGAAATATTTGCAGTTACAAAACATCTGTCAGCCTACATGATGTGCCCTATTTTTTTCCCCATTACATTGCAAAATAAGAATTGCTTGATTAATAAAATCTGCCACAAAAAGGTTCATCTTGAATTTTAATAACCATCCAGCCAATAGTTATCACAGATAAATGACATTTTATTCAGCCATATAAATCTGCTCTTTAAATCATTCTTATAACCCCTTTATCTTAATTTAATGAGCAATAAAACGTGATTGGATTTCACTCCAGTCTAATCATTTACAGCCTAACAAACAAAGCCTTCCTGTGATTATAAGGAGCTTCCTGCCCCCATAGCTCAAACTATATCTGGTGTTAATAGCTGGCATTTAGATATGAATGCAACTTAAACTAGCATGTATATACAACGACTTGAAAGAAACACGCCTGTGTGTATTTTGCATTTGATTTTAACTGAATGTAAACGCAGTGGTGGAAAGTAAAAAAGCACATTTACTCAAGTACTGTACTTAAGTACAATTTTGACTTACCTGTACTTTACTTGAGTATGTCCATTTTATGTAACTTTATACTTCTACTCCACTACATTTTAGAGGCAAATATTTTACTTTTTACTCCACTACATTTAGCTGACAGCTTTAGTTACTTTACAGGTCGTGATTTAACATAAAAAAAATACATTTAAAGTGATTTTTACTTGTTGTTTTTTAATTAAACCTTGTAACAGTATATTAAATAGTTAAAACGATCCCTAACTTGATCAAATTACATTTGATTACTTGTGCTGCTTACATAATACATCATAATATTAATCCAATAATATACTTGATATATATAAAATAATCTGAGTGGGTCCATTCTGCATAACGTGTACTTTTACTTTTGATACTTTAAGTACATTTTGATGCTGATCATTTTTTACTTTTACTTCAGTAAGTTTTGAATGCAGGACTTTTACTTGTAGTGGAGTCATTTCACAGTGTGGTATTAGTACTTTTACTTAACCCTAGAAAGCCTGAACCGTGAAATAATTGCCAGAAAATTCAAAATTTTCTAAACTGGAGTGCTTGTTGAACCAGCTAACATTTTTTTTAATTCAATATCAATTTTCATATATGAATTTAATTTGGATCATATTTGATACATCAGGTCTTTTTGTGCAATTTGTTGCTCACAATTTGCTTTTCTTGAACTCACATAATCACATAAAACCTAATATTTTTAACCAAATAAAACTTTGACTGTCCTTTTAACATTTTCCTCAAACAAACAAAATATTTTTTTCCATATAAAACAACATCATACATCTGCTGATATGAAGTTTTCACGCAGCAATCACAGATCCACCAGTGGAACCAGCAAATCATTTTTGTTACAACTGGTATTTTTGTGAAATTTGTCGCTCAGTTTTTTTAATCATCAATTCATGTATTCATCAGGTTTTTCAGGAAAAGAAAATATCACACTGATGATGTAGAGGTCTCAAAAACTTATGTATCAAATATGATACACTTGGCTTTATAGGGTTAAGTAAGAGATCTGAATACTTCTCCCACCACTGTGTAAATGAAACACAAAATGATTAGCAATTGAAAAACTGCCTCTCTCTATTAAGCCACGCCCAGTTTTCTTTACGTCACAGGGTGGGGGTTGCCTTACCAGACAGATAAGTAGTAGGAGACGCAGTGAAGAGGAGCATCGTGCGTAAGGAAGAAGGAAACTGACAGCTTAGTGCTATTAAATACTTTAATACTCTCCATCAGAGCAACTAATCGTTCTGTGACAAGTATTTTTAAATTCTGAGGTTAATTTCCAGGGTAACTTTTAACGCGCACAATGGCTGAGAAGATGGACATGGAGGAAGGGAAGGCTTCCAACGGAGAGGCGCACCTCGACGAGCCGCTGGCCAACGGCATGAACGGCCCCAGGAAGGGCAACCAGGAGCCGGCGGGCCAGCGGCTGAAGAGGATAGTGATGGCCAACCTGCTGGTGATCCTCACGGTGGCCGGGGTCATCATCGGCGTCTTTATTGGACTCGGCGTGCGCAACGTGGCACTGACAAGGACCCAGATCATCTACATCGGTTTCCCGGGAGAGCTGCTGATCCGGCTGCTGAAGATGATCATCATCCCCCTGGTGGTGTGCAGCCTGGTGTCCGGGGCCGCCAGCCTCGACCCCAAAGCCCTGGGTAAACTGGGCGGCTGGGCCATGCTCTTCTTCCTGGTCACCACCTTAATTGCTTCATCCATCGGGGTTGTGATGGCTTTCATCATTAACCCGGGCTCCGTGACCACCAAACCCAAGGTGTCGGGCTTGGATGACAGCGTGCCGGCCTCTAAAGAAGTCATAGACTCCTTTTTAGATTTGATAAGGTGAGTGGAACCAACACCATGCCACCTGCTGAGCCCTCACTCATATTATAATGTGTATTAATTTAATGGTTTATTAATTAATAGGGACACAAGCTAAAAACTTGGTTTCAAACTAGTTGCCAAGATACGCAGTAAGTCAAGTTTCCCTCCAGGTAACTTATAAAAAAAACATTTGTTTTAACCACAAAGGGACAAAAAGGGGTAACTATTAATACCGGGACATTGAACGTGTCACTATCTATGAGCGTGTAATGTACTATGTAGTGCTGTAATGTACTATGTAGTGCTGTAATGTACTATGTAGTGCTGTAATGACAACAAGCGGTTGCATCAGCTCAGGGTTAACTCCCCGGGGCACGGCGCCAGTTGTCACGGACCGGTCAATGAGACGACCACGGTGACCTTTTCCTGGGTTCTCCTTAGAACAAACAAAGGTTTTTTTTAATTCAAACTTTCTGACGTTTTTCTCCATTCACATTTCCACATCCATATTAGCTCATGGAGTCGATACTCCACGTGCGTAAACCCCTTAACCACATGCAGCGTTGTTAGACTTCCTGTCGGGACAGCCCGGTTGTAAAAATAAAACCACAACTTCCTCTGCTTTTCTCACCATATTCTCCGTGTACGCTTTGTGGTGTCATATTTTTTAAATTTCCAATACACTTGGTGTATATGTCGGTAGGTCATTCTTTCCAGCTGCCATACTGTACAACACCAACACAACCTGAACATTTTTGCATATAATCTGCACATTTCTCCACTTAAATTTGCACTAAGTTGTATATAGTATATTATTATTGTATATTTGTATATTGTTAAATGTCTTTTCTTTGTTTATTTTTTATCTTTATCTTAAAAATTTTGTGAAACTTTGCGGCTGTAGCAAAGAAATTTCCCCATTGTGGGATTAATAAAGTCAAATCTGAAAAAATATTAAAACATTTAAAGGCACGTGGTAAAGAGAAGTGTGCTCTAACATTTCCTAATGTCAGTCCCTCTGCCCTGCACACTGAGATGTGTTGACCTTTCTCTCTAAGAGGTGCATCCATTCTTCACACCACTTCTATACATGTGTCTGGCAGGGAAGGAAGCACTAGCTATCATTTTGTTGTGCCATATTCATGAGACATGTGCCACCTCGTCTACAGATTAATAAAGGGAAGCAATGCTGCTCAGACACAGTTGGGGAAACTATTGACACAGAGACAGAAATAGTGAGATGTCAACATATTCTGACACATTTGTATGTCATGTACTGGATTTAAAGCAACAGCCCTTACTCAACATGTCCCAGGAGGTAGTTCTCCATGTTTTACCCCAAGTCACCATGACTCAGATAATGTATGAACATGTGTCAGTGCTTTAAATAAACACAAAGTTACTGTTCTCATGCAATGTTTATACACGACTTGCTTGCAACTATTGCACAATTTTGTGTTGCCAGTTTGAGCATTCTTTGGAGCGTTCAGTGCTTAATGAATTATGGTATTGTGTTCTATAAAAGCCAGAACTTTCCACCCTCTTTCGTCCTCCAGCGGTGTGACCTAGCCCTGGAAACACCTCCATAAAAACATTTCATGTTGCCTGCAGCCTGATTAGGCAAAACGACTGTTAAAAACCACTCACAGATTAACATTGTGACACTATCTTGTTTACAAAACTCATATGGGCGGTGTAGCCATTTTGTCTGGCTCTCTGTTGGTGTTTAATGCCTAGGATAAAAAGGGATTTACCTCTTTGGGAATCCAGTTTATTGTTAACTGATGTTCCTGAATGCAGCATCACAAACGCACCTTCTGTCCAGATTAATTCACTAAACTAATCTTTATCTCGTGCACGCACATGCACACGTGCACACACTTTCACATTATCCTAATAGGACAGCAGGAGAAACTCGTGGCTCTCATTAGAGCTCTCAGTTGGTGTCCTGGTTAGTTTTGACAACAAAGACAGCATGGGACTTTGACTGGAGAGCTGCTCATCAAAGCGTAAAAAACAGCCTGGTCATTGTTCACTGACACACACACACACACACACACACTATATAATGGCTATATGTCATGGTACACACAGTAGAACAAAAGACCACATTAGGGATGCATGTCACTGATTAACCTGCCTGGAGTCTCTCCTTCACATCCTTATTGACATTTCCTATCTGTTGCCTTCTTGTTTGGTTTCCCAATTTAAAGATTACGGTCTACATTCACAGTTTACCTCTGTCAGTCAATGTTAGCGTCACCTGTGGCTATATTGACAGAACAGTATTTGCTTTAACCTACGGGAAAGTTTTAACAGTAAATATTGATGACTTGGGGCAATGCTTCTATCGAGAGATGTCACATGTTGTTCACTTTTACCCCAGGTACTTGTAGTACTCTGTAGATAGCTTTGTAGACTGTGCTTTATCCTTAACTTCCAGTGTTTTTTTTTTTTTTATCATCCTGTGAATACAAGGGCTAGGAAGAATTCTGTCTGCCATTTCAAGTTTTCCCTTTTTTATATAACCTAGTACTCACCTTTCAGACTTTTCTTATATTGCATTTCAAAGAGTTCAAAGAGTGCCTTGCAAGGTTATTATAGTTAACGAAAACTAACGAAATAATGAAAACTAGAATTGAAAAAACATTTTTGTTAACTGAAATAAAAATAAAAACTAGAGTTTTTAAAAAAACGATAACTAACTGAAACTGTATTGCGTGGTTACAAAACTAACTAAAATTATAGTGAAAATGTCCTTAGTTTTCGTTTTTGTCAACTTTTTTCATTCATAATTCAGTGTTTCTGTTTGAACATGCAACACATGGTGAATATGTTTACTGAGACTGGGATGTCTACACTCCAACCAAAATTCAAAACAGTTAATAACCTTATTGGGGCTGAGATGATAAATCAAAGGAAATAAAGGCAAAATGTATTATGACCTCTTTGAATCTGGCACCCCAACACATAGCCCATTACAAAAAAAAAAACACTAAAACTAATAAAAACTAAACTAAAACTAAGCATTTTCAAAAAATAAAAACTAAACTAAAACTAGAAAACTCACTCTTAAAACTAACTGAATTTGAAAACAAAAATTCACAACAAAATTAAAACTAAAACTAATGGAAAAATCCAAAACTATTATAACCTTGGTGCCTTGTCACTGTTTTTTTTTTTTTAATGGCTTATCAAAAAAAAGAGACCATATAATACAAACCTGTATATCAGACAAACCCACAGAGCTTCCCCATCGTATATTATTCCCATGCTTTAATCATTTCTCTCTGGCTCTGCCCCTGTACTGCCTAGAATCATGTTTGTTTGTTAGGAAATTAAACATTTACTATTCCACGTCGACCTGCACGAGGCGTTACGTGCTTGTTGTCAGATCCAGATCCTGGTGTAACCAGATGCTCAGAATACGTCACAGCAATTTGCTTAAAACAATCCGTACCTGCCATAAAAGAAACACACCCACTTTATGACGCTTGACCGTTTGTGGATTGTTGTCATACCACTCTGATGCAATAGTCAAGTTTATTTACATAGCCAACGTTCACGTTCGTCTGAGGATTTTACAATCTCGGCTATGTACAAAACCTGCTCCTAGACTCTAATTTTGGGTGAAACCGAAAACCTCCACAAAACCATAATTAGCATAACCTTTAATTAATGACTGAACCTACCACATATTTAGCATAGCACACATATCTGATGCAACAGAGACACATTCTAGGATGTTAACCTGTTTAGTGATGACTCACTTTTTAAAAATGACGTGTCGGTTCTTCCTTTGAAGAACCGCAAGACTGGAGGAAGTGATACTAATTTGGCTGCTGGTGAATTCCTGCATGTCAAAGTCAAGTCAAAGTTTATTTATAGAGCACATTTAAAAAACAACCTCAGTTGACCAAAGTGCTGTACAGTTATTAAAATAGAATAAATCATACACAAATAGGTATAAATAAAAACAATGAAAACCATAAAATACTTAAAACAATAAAAATAAAATAGTAATAAAAACTCAATCCAAAACAGAGTTAGAGATAAAAAAGACAAATAAAAGGGTAAAAAAGAAAGCCAAGGATTCTTGCCTAGCTGGGACTGAACGCCAAGGAGAATGATTGTACATGACTGTAGAAATGTTTTTTTTTTCATAAGAAGAATCAGACTTTACACCTGTAACAGAAGTGAAGTATCCTAAACAATGAATGGGGAAGTAGAAGTGTATCCCTTCAGGTTTCAGCTCTGTGTTATTGACTATGCAAATTTCGAGTGAGTGAAAATGCACCATGCAAAAACACTGTTGTGCTGCCGTTTCCATACAGCCAGGTCTCATAGAAACTGAAATGGTCCTAAAATAACACTCCAGACACACACTGCAAAAAAGCCAACTTGTATTTTTTGGCCTAAAACAGTGATTTAAGTTGGTTTAACTTGGAAATATAAATTATTGATATTTAGGGCAATAATGTAAGTTAGCACAACAAAGGAAGCCAGTTGTCTGCTCAAAAACAAGTTTGTGAGTTGTTGTTACTTATATCTTTAAGTTGGGGACAATAGTTCTGATAACTGGTATTCCTTGTTGTGAAATGCAGGAAAGCAGTGAAATTCGGTCATTAGCGAAAGCTAGCGGCTAACTGATGCTAACGACGCTGCTTGTTACAGCTACAAGAGTAGCCATTAGCATATCAATGCTAACTCAAAATTGTGGTCGCAACATTAGTTATTACAATGTAAAATTATAAGTTAGTACAACTTACAGTTGAGTTGACAAAAATCTGAATTCAGAGTTGAGCAAACTCAAAAACAAAACTTAAAATAGGCCTATTTAGTTTAATTGTCAAACTTAAAATTTTATCGAAGTTTGTTGCCTTGAAATTTTGAGTTCACCCAACTTTTCTTTTTTTGCAGTGCATGTGGAGCCATAGTATGTTAATCAGGCTTCAGTCCAGCAGTTTAACTGTTGTTTTATCATGTGAAGCTGTTCTAAAATCCATTAGGTCTAATGGTACTAAACTGACACATAATTAAGCATTGTCATCTCTATTCATACCGTCATTTTTGAGTTGAAATGTTTGAGTTATAGAAATCAACTCGTCATTTCTCCAGAATTGGGCCTGTGATCCAGTCGCATGCTGCCCTGTCTGTCACACAGTCATATGATGTTTAATTCTAATGCATTAAGGGTCTAATGAATGGGACTGAATGGTAGAAAAGAGCTTGTGAAGTTAATGCCTTATTACTCTAAATCCAGTACATACAGGGCATTGGGTTTATATAGCTTTCAGGAGTTCTTTAGTTTTTGTATACAGTTGGACCTATATACCAACTTGTAGCACAGCAGCTAAAAAGTGGGGGCAGAGTGGGGAAAAATGGGATTTATAGTTAAATTCTCTCAGCTATTTCCACATGATCAATCTTGTGATTTTATCTGAACTATCACTGACTCCCAGAGGGCTCTAGAGCTGCTAGTCTGCAGCACAAAGCAAGTAGGACTTTGCTCAGTAGTTGATTTAAACTTTTGTTTTTTGTGCATATGTTTCAGATTTATCAGAAAAATGTGTGAACACAAAAAAAAGGCACCAGGTTATAGTGTTGCATTGTGTTTGCCTTGTAGCCAACGTCTCTCTGCTCTGTGTCGGTTTATATAAAGTAGTTTTATGTTGTTGTTTGTGGTTTTCTTGTAAATAGTTTTGGTTATTAAGAAAACTATGGAAAATGGCTAGATATCAGCTCTTAAATGAAACTCTTATGAGCTATATTTTGTTATCATTATACTTGTCCAAACAAATGTACCTTTTAGTTTTTAGTAACAATTTTTGCATGACTGTATGTTGAATTTTTTGCTGTACGTGCATTGTCCTAATTGCAGCTGACTTAAATTTACTTTTTTAATCCAGTTTTAAGCCACATTTTTAGATGCAATATATAGAGCTTGGTTGATTTTTATATATATTGTCACCCAAATCAGGGTTTTAGACATCGGACGTCTAGATCTTAAATTATCAGAGAAACAAGCTGCCAAACAGCATCAGAAAAACTTTATTCAGTGTTTTTATTTGTTTGTTTGGGAGAGGCCAGGTTATAGTGTTGCGTTGTGTTTGTAGCCAACGTGTCTCTGCTCTGTGTCGGATTATATAAAGTTGTTTTTATGTTGTTGTTTGTGGAGGTGGAAGAAGAACAAACACAACCCGAGCACTTTTATTGTTTTCCGTTCTTTGGTTCCCAAACCTGTAATTTTCCCTCCCTCCAATTACAGCCACATCTTTATCTTTTGTTTTTTCCAAGCCTTATAGTAAACACTGAGCACAGGAATTGAACATATTGTTGAACTGTTGTATTTTTTTCCCCCCACAGAAACATATTTCCCTCCAACCTGGTTTCTGCTGCCTTTCAATCAGTAAGCATCTGCTTTATTCCACAAATCTACATCATTATGATTTGAAATTGTATATATGATTCACTTTTTACACAAGATGACTGTACAGAGTGTACTAACTGCACAAAACCTTTTTTTTTTTCTCACCAAGTATGCAACCAGTTACAAGCTGGTTACCACTAATGGCACAAATGGACTCCCCAATATCACAGTGGAGAAGGTGAGTAAAGTGAAATTGTCCACATAAAATACACAAGGACACTGTCTTGTAGATAGATAGATAGATTGACTGATTGACTGATTGATTGATTGATCCATCCCCGAAGGGAAATTCGGTTGTCACAGCAGTCCGCTATTCAAGTACAATGAAATACTGAGGTAGCATAAATAAAAACAACAATAGAAAAAAACACAGAATAGAACAAGAACACTTAAGAAGTTAAAAAAAGAAGATCAGTTGGTAGGTTGGCAAGATGATGGTAATTATAATTATACTGATGATATGATGGCAACAATGCTATAGTGACTAGACGGTATATAATAATAGTACAGTATATAATATATAATATAATATGTAATAATAAAAAGTAACAATATAAAATAAAAATAAATATATAATAATAAATAAGGCCGGTATAATAATAGTATATTACAGTATATAGTAATAATAATAGTAATGTCAGCAACAGTGTATATATAATAATAATAATAATAATAATAATAATACATTTAAATAAAATAATTATGAATAATATGATATATAATATATAATAATGGTAATAATAATAATAAATAAGGCCGTATAATAAAAATTATAGTAGTATATTACAGTATATAGTAATAATAATAGTAATGTCAGCAACAGTGTATATATAATAATAATACTAATAATAAAAATAGATAAAATGTGAATAATATGATATATAATATATAATAATGGTAATAATAATAATAAATAAGGCCGGCATAATAATAATAATAGTATATTACAGTATATAGTAATAATAATAATGTCAGCAACAGTGTATATATAATAATAATACTAATAATAAAAATAAATAAAATGTGAATAATATGATATATAATATATAATAATGGTAATAATAAATAAGGCCGGCATAATAATAATAATAGTATATTACAGTATATAGTAATAATAATAGTAATGTCAGCAACAGTGTGTATATATAATAATAATAATAATAATAGTAGTAATAATATTAATAACATAGCAAAGTGTTGTGTCTCTAGGGTGATGAGTGATGTGTCCTGATTGTGTTTTCTCTAGGTTCCCATTGGAACAGACCAGGACGGGATGAATATTCTGGGTCTGGTGGTGTTTGCCATCGTGTTCGGTGTGGCTCTGAGGAAGCTGGGAGAGGAAGGAGAGATCCTCATTAAGTTCTTCAACTCCTTTAACGAGGCCACCATGGTGCTGGTCTCCTGGATCATGTGGTAAGAAAGACCTGCATGTTTCTGGGTTGGAAGGGATTAGCATCTAATCAGTATGAAGCACTCTGTTAAAGGTATAATATGCAAGTTTTCGGCATTAAAAATACCTGTGTGTGTGGTTGTGGGAGTGGGTGCACATGTGTGAGTAATTTAGTGTGTATGTGCTGAATATGGCATAGCTTGTCTACCTGCACTCTTCAATTAATTCGTAATTGTTTTTGTTTTTTAACTGTAATTATGTTTATCCATTGTGAAGCACATTGAGTCTGCCTTGTGCATGAAATGCGCTCTATAAATAAAGTTGCATTGAACTAATCTGTCCTTCCCTTTCTTTCTCTTCTCTTCACTTCCTGTCTCTCTGCAGGTACGCCCCTCTCGGTATAATGTTCCTTGTAGCTGGTAAGATCGTAGAGATGGATGATGTCGGCACACTATTTGCCAGTCTTGGTAAATATATCGCCTGCTGTATCCTCGGACACGCCATCCATGGCCTTCTGGTGCTGCCTGGCATTTATTTTATCATCACACGAAAGAACCCGTACACCTTCCTCTGGGGGATATTCACCGCTCTGGCAACCGCCTTCGGAACGAGCTCCAGGTAATAAACTCACTGCCTCCCACGCAAGGTTTTCATTAGTTTTAGTTTTAATTTCGTTGTGAATTTTTGTCTTCAAATTCAGTTAGTTTTTAGAGTGAATTTTCTAGTTTTAGTTTAGTTTTTTTTAGTTTTAGTGTTAGTTTTAGTTTTTTTTGTAATGGGCTATGTGTTGGGTGCCAGATTCAAAGAAAAATAAGGTTATTAACTCTTACAGTTCCGAGTGTTTTGAATTTTGGTTCGAGTGTAAACATCCCAGTGTTGCATGTTGAAATAGAAACACTGAATTATGAATGAAAAAAGGTGACAAAAACGAAAACTAAGGACATTATCACTATAATTTTAGTTAGTTTTAGTTCGTTTTGTAACCACAAAATACAGTTTCAGTTAGTTATCGTTTTTTTAAAAACTCTAGTTTTTATTTCAGTTAACGAGAATGTTTTTTCAATTCTAGTTTTCGTTAACTATAATAACCTTGCTCCCACGTCTCCAACCCTCCCACACACCAAGGTTATTATAGTTAACGAAAACTAACGAAATAACGAAAACTAAAATTGAAAAAACATTTTCGTTAACTGAAATAAAAATAAAAACAAGAGTTTTTTAAAAAACGATAACTAACTGAAACTAACTGAATTTGAAAACAAAAATTCACAACGAAATTAAAACTAAAACTAATGCAAAATCCAAAACTATTATAACCTTGGTTGTGACATATATCCAATACTGAGGATCTCTTGTTCTAAAACACACACACTCTCCTCTCTGGATGAACACACATGTACACACCTTTTGCCTTCGCACACTCACACATTCCTTGTTTCTCAGCTCTGCCACTCTGCCCCTGATGATGAAGTGTGTGGAGGAAAATAACGGCGTTTCCAAGCACATCAGCCGTTTCATCCTGCCCATCGGAGCCACGGTCAACATGGACGGAGCCGCTCTCTTCCAGTGCGTCGCGGCTGTTTTCATCGCTCAGCTCAACAACTATCCACTGAACTTCATCCAAGTCATCACCATCCTGTAAGTCCTAAAGTCACTGAGACATGCTCACAATTACACAACTGGATTAAATACAACAGGGTTCATATAAAGTCTTGAAATTCTGAAAAATACTTAATTTTAGCCATTAGATTTTTCAAGGCTAGGAATAAGCTGAAATTTGAATGTAGTCCTTGAAAAATGCTAGCCTGGGTATACCCAGACTGCCTTGCGCGCTCAAATTTAATTTCTAACCTCCATCCAGTCTGGCAACCAGGGCCGTTTCTTAGCCCTGTTTTAGGGATCCAATCACAGAGCGGGGAGGGACGGCAAGACGATGACGCGTACTACTCGGCAGACGGAAGCTTGTAGTTTTCTTACGGATCCAACATGGCTGCTGCAGACGCGAAACTCTCTTTAGCTGTAGATGGTGTTTTAAATAGTTTAGAGCGAAAGTTGAAAGGCGAAAGGTCTCTCGGCGGCTCCGCTGTCCCCCGGCTCGTAGCCAGATCACTGGTAGCGCCGGTGATTAGCGCCGCTAGCGGCTAATAGCCCCGCTACCGTAACGCCGGTGATCTGGCTACGAGCCGGGGGACAGCGGAGCCCCCAGAGACCCGCAGCAGCTTGTTTATTGCCCATAAAATCAGTGGATGTGTGTGGCTGAATGACATGAGGGGGAATAAAGCGTGAAAATAAATAATCTTGCAGAAAGCGAGAACTGGAGAAGCAAAGCAGCAGCAACACTCTCTCACAGACACACACACAACAAACATCCATTTCTGTTGCTCTACATACGTCATCTGGTATAACTGATCTGATTGGCTAAGAGCTACCTACAGACGCTTTGATAGACATTCTTAGCGCCCAATAAACGGCTCCGGAGGATCGTAAACCACACCTCCTCTACGGAGAAATGAACGGCTGGTTGCCAGACTAGACCTCATTTGAGATTAGTCTGGTGTTAGCCAGGCTAGAAAAATGCTTGATTTTCGACATAAATCTCTGAAATTATCAAACATTAAACATTGATCAAAACCTTTTTAAAAGTGACAATTAACATTGATCGCTGTAGCCATAAAGGAATTCTGTAAACTCTTTTTTTTTTTTTTTTTTTTTTTTTTTTTAATCTGTCTCAAATGTTTGCAGAAGGTACCTCGAAAAAACGTAGATAGTTCTTGAATATTAAAGATACATGTACAACCACTAATGCGTTGTCAAATTGTACAATTACCCCACTTATAAATCTGTTTAATGCAAATCTTGTGGGTATACAATGATGTAAACAATAAAACATGTGTGAAAATGTTTTTGTAATCCACTGCTCTGTTCTAACTGTCATTTCCCTGCTGTGTGTTAGCGTGACGGCTACAGCCTCCAGTGTTGGAGCAGCAGGTATTCCTGCTGGCGGTGTGTTGACTCTCGCCATCATCCTGGAGGCAGTCGGACTGCCAACCAATGACATCTCTCTAATCCTGGCTGTTGACTGGCTTGTGTGAGTACAAAACATTTGTATTTCCATGCAGGGTATATATTGGGACAATACATTTTAACCCTTTGATGCACAACATATAAACACCTTCTCATGCACAACATGGGTCAAAAATGACCCGCATTCATTTCTCATGTTATTTCATGCTGGCTGTGTGTTTGGGAAAATAAATAAATAAATATATATATACATTTATATTTATTTATTTATTTATATATATTTATTTATATTTATTTATTTATTTATATATATTTATTTATTTTTATTTATATATATATATATATATATATATATATATATATATATATATATATATATATATATATATATATATATATATATATATATATATATTTATTTACTATTGGCTAAAACAAATCCATATTGTGCATTGTGCAAGCATTTTATGTGGACATAGGATACGACCGATAAGTAGCAGTTATGCCATAATCTGATATAATACATGTAACATAATGCATGTTCTTCATGACAATATTTGCTTTCTGAGATTTCATTTAAAAATTATATTAAAATTGCCTGTCATCCATTCTGTCTTTCTCTAGTGACCGTACCTGCACAATCCTGAATGTGGAGGGTGATGCGTTTGGAGCCGGGCTTCTGCAGCACTTTGTGGATCGCACTTCCAAACGAGAGGAGGGCGTGGAGCTGAGCGAGGTCAGGCTGGACGGCGACTCGTTAGCTCCCGCCCCCGAGCACTCGCCGCTCATTGAGAAGCGAGGTGGCCGGGACAGTGCAGAAGCTGCTAAGAAGGCTGGAGAAAAAGAGCTGGTCATGTAAAACCAGCAGCTGACACCATCACTGACAATAATATTTTACACTCCTGCAAAAACTGAAACCTGAGGTTTTAAACCGTCTTTTTCCGTTTTCTCGGCCCTGAAGAAAAGAAAAGAAAAGGAGGGACGTGCACGCTGCGGTTCTATGAAAAGCTCTCGGTTTGTAACACTGTTCTGTGCAGAAAGCTAAAAAGGCAAGAGGAGATTTCAAAATCCATATTGTGCGCAGTGACTTTTGTTTCCTTTTTGAGGGACTTTATGGTACATTAGTCTGGTTACTAATGTTGCATTTGGTTGGTCCTTGTCAATTTTAAAGTCAATTTTTTCACGTGACCAAGTTGTTTAAACCATTATACTGTATACAGTTACTGAGGCTGGACCAGTGACCCTCTGCCACATGTTGGTACTAGAAGATCCAATGTTACAAATAGAAGAAAGGTTGCATTTAATTATGATGGAGAAATCAAAGTTACATGGATTGTTACACAATTTGTACACTTCTGTTATTTACCACTTGGTCATTTGAAAACTCATTAACCCATTGAAGCCTGACAAGCGGATACATCGTTTTGTAGTATTTGTATAAGCTCTCAAATACTTTTTGAATTTCATTTCTATCTGCTACAGAGGCTGAAAAATCTATTATTTAGTAGAAGCGTTGACACTTCTGTTGAATTTCCAGAAAAACTTCAGGTTTTAGGCTTGTTTTAAAATCGCCCAGAGGTTTTACAGGCGTTTTAGGCCTCAATGGGTTAAAATGACTTTAAAAGTTGACAATAATCACCACTCAGCTTGCTGCACCCAGTCTTTTTTTTAGAATGGATTTTGTTACCGTCACCTTTTTATTGTTTATCTTTTGTGTTCAACCTCGTTATTTCAATTTCCCCTTACAGGACAAGGATCATATTTGTGTTGAAACGTATCGGCCTATGCTTTGTATACTTACAATGTTTTTGTATTTTATTATACATGATTATGGTCACTTTAATGCAGATTTTAAAGTATTTAAACTATAGATTTTGTATTTAGTTTGTCATATATATACGCATATGGAACACTAATTGTACTATGTTCCATATACTCTGCATTAAAATGTCTGGTAATATATGTGTGACAAAAAGCACAAACATTTGTTCTTTTTAAATTTTAAAGCTTTTTTTTTTTTTTAAGTGACCCTTTTATCGTGTCTGTGGTTATTCAATGCCAATGAATCTTTAATGTTTGATGCCTTTCTCATGAAAAAAAACTGGCAATAGCACAGAAAAGTCATACAATTCTCAGTAGCACACTAAAGGAAACAATCTCCTCAATGTCTCCCCAAAACTAAATGAAGGAACTTTTTCTCAAGGACTCCAAATATCTCAACACGCATGGCAACAGTTTGACCTCTAAGCATTTCTGCCTTTTCTAATGGACATCAGTGTGATGGCAGGCAGCACAACCTCAGGTTTAACTATGGCTTGAAGACTGTCATTCAACTGCTTCTTAATATTCTGAGACCAAAAATCATACTGCCTCAGGAGATGGTACCAAGAAAAGCTGACCACCTAATAGAGTTTGAGTACATTTCCAAGGATTTTCTCTATCTTGACAAGGCACAACTGGGTTTTAAAGCACAGTCTGTAACAAGAAGGACAAATAGTTTGATGTTGTATAAAGTGTGGTGTGAAGTAATGTGAAAGTATCAAGTCTTTCAACTACATGGAGGTCTCCACGGCGACAGACTGTTGGTTTGTTTTGACTGTTGAGGCCTGAACACTTGAAGGACTTGAGTGAAAGAAAAGTAAGAATGTCTCCATTTAAATCTATTCATGTTTTGGCTGTGACAACTTTAAACATGGGGTGGTACTAGTATGAGCTTTTAGTATAATTATTTGTTAAATTCATATTTATTTCTCAAATCAAAATCCAAAGATGTTTTCCCATGTTAATAACTCCAAATTCTTAGTGTTGCCAGATTCTAAGTCTTTACGAAATAACAGGCTGGTGATAGTTTTATATTTTAAACTTGTGGATGAGATTCTCTAGATTGTTTGTGTACAATATTCTTCCATTTATTTTTGGAATATTGTTTTGCAGTTTGGCTGTGGGCATTTCTGTGTGGTGTTGCAGCCTTGAGTGATACTGTCTATATCAAATGCAACGTGCATATATGCAATATGTGTGCAAAAAAATGTGCTATGTATGTATACATGTATGGTTAACCGTACAGTTGCACTTTTGAATGTTTATCTCTTCCATCCAAATCATCTGACTGTTTCAAAGCTCTACCAAGCCATCTTTGGTCATATAAATGTATCTTCATTAGCTTTATTTTGTTAACTAGTTTTGCAGTATTTCCAAAATAGTCTAAAAATCTATGAAATAATTGCAGTTTCAGCCTCATCATCAGAGTGTACTTAAATGTTAATTATTGCTTCAAAACTGCTTCATGCTTTTTTTGGTGAAAGGTGGTAAAGATGTTATCATTCCTGTCTGAGATCTTTCACCATATGTTTGTCTGTCCGGTGCCAGCATTGTGTTGTGTGTGTGTGTGTGTGTGTGTGTATGCACATGGTAGTTGTAATAATTTTACTACAGTGGGGCTACTTTTCAAAAAATCTTTACCGGTTACTGTTGTTAGGGTTTAAACAATAAAGGCCTTTTTTATTATTTGGCTGAGTCTCTGAGCTGTTTTCAAGAAACCTTTTGATTTGTTTTTGTTTGCTGGATACTTGTTTTAAACTAGAGCTGCAGCAATGAGTTGACTTGTCAAGTTAACTAGAGTGGCAGCAATCAGTTGACTTATCAAGTTAACTAGAGCAGCGGCAATTAGTTGACTTATCAAGTTAACTAGAGCTGCAGCAATTAGTTGACTTAAGTTAACCACAGCTGCAGCAATTAGTTGACTTGTCAAGTTAACTAGAGCTGCAGCAATTAGTTGACTTATCAAGTTAACTAGAGCTGCAGCAATTAGTTGAGTTGTCAAGTTAACTAGAGCTGCAGCAATTAGTTGACTTGTCAAGTTAACTAATCATCCAGGTAGACTAGCAGTCAATCAACGGCAGATTTCATTCACAATTGATAAACTGTTAAAGTAATTTTTCATGCAAAAAAAAAGATTTTTGTAAGGTATATATTTCATATCTTTGGGTTTCTGACTAACAAAACAAGATGTTTAAAGACATCAGCTTGGACTTTGATGCACTTTGATAATATTTTCCAGACCAAATTATAAATTGATAAAATATTCTGCAGATTAATGAATGAAAAGTAATCTATAGTTGCAGCCCTTCACTGCAAAAAAGCCAACTTGTATTTTTTGGCCTAAAGCAGTGATTTAAGTTGGTTTAGCTTGGAAATATAAATTATTGATATTTAGGGCAATAATGTAAGTTAGCACAACAAAGGAAGCCAGTTGTCGGCTCAAAAACAAGTTGGTGAGTTGTTGCTACTTATATCTTTAAGTTGGGGTTCACAACAAGGGACAATAGTTCTGCTAACTCTTATTTCTTTGTTGTGAAATGCGGGAAAGCGGTGAAATTTGGTCATTAGCGAAAGCTAGCGGCTAACTGATGCTTGCGGCTAACTGATGCTAGCGGCGCTGCTTGTTACAGCTACGAGAGTAGCCATTAGCGTATCAATGCTAACTCAAAATTGTGGTCGCAACATTAGTTATTACAATATAAAATTATAAGTTAGTACAACTTACAGTTGAGTTGACAAAAATCTGAATTCAGAGTTGAGCAAACTCAAAAACAAAACTTAAAATATTTAGTTTAATTGTCAAACTTAAAATTTTATCGAAGTTTGTTGCCTTGAAATTTTGAGTTCACCCAACTTTTCTTTTTTTGCAGTGAGGTTAAACCCCTCCTTTCTGCAGCGTGTAGTTGAAGCATAAATCAACACACGTGTGGCTGCATGAAAACTGCATTATGCACATGGCTCCATTATGCAACAGCCACATCCAGATTCCATACTGTAACCACGTGCGAGAGGGTTAACATGTTTAAAATGCATTGGGATCCTTTTTGCTTTTGCATCCAAAAACAACCACACATTACCTCTCGGCAGTAATGATGTTTATCTAATTACAAGTTCCTATATGAACAATGTTAGTTATACACACACAACTCTGGGGGAGACGGCTATTGTTAAACACAGAGGAACTTCTTCCTGAGTTGTAATAGGAAGCAAGTTTACATCACTGGACCAGTCTGACGAACAAGCCAGCTGCATTCCTGTCATAAAGTGTCCGCCCCCCTGGCCTCCTGCCATATGGCCGCACAACTCCCATAATGCTGTTGACAGTGTGTGAACACAACTTCACAGAAGCTTAGCGGTGTTAGAGGCCATAGAATGAGTGTGTAATGCCACCTAGTGGTCAAACAGAACTGCAACAATCCTCAAAACAAATAGAAAAATAACATAACTCAGTTCGAACTCCTTTATTTTACCAGTTCATGTGTTGGAGTGACACCTTGATACATCACACAAGTAACAACACAACAGGAAACATGTCGTACCCAGAGAAGCTAGTGCATTTTTATGTGCAACTTCTCTTTTATTCTTTGATTAAAATACTGAATTGAACTTTCACTTCAGTCAATACATAATGGGTGCTCAGTAGAAACACAATTGAGTTAATGGTTAATATTTAATAACAAATTCAGTCGGGTTTATGTTGTTTTTTTCTGAATAATATGTGATAGGGCATCATTTCATCCTCAACAAGAACAGGATGAATAACAGTTTGTTTCTCATTGAACCACATGGACATATACACTACTGGTCAAAAGTTTTAGAACACACCAACTTTTCCAGAATTTAATTGAAAATTATGCAGTTTATTGTCTCAGTGTACTCTGACATTAATGCACATTTGCAACATTTAAAATTCTTGATTGAGCATGATAGTGTTTTGAAAGTAAAAAAAAGATTCAAAATCACATTTTATGTTGGACTAAAGGACTAAAAAAAGACACAAAATCACCAAAAAAAGACACAAAATGACAAAAAAAAAGACTAAAAAAATGACACAAAATGACCAAAAAGACACAAAATGACTTACAAAGACATGAAAAGAATTCAAAAATGGACAAAATAGCCCAAGACTCCATAGAGTTAAGTTGTTAACCCATTTCTTGTTCCCTGAAAAAGGCCTTCTTGTATAATTCTGAAATGTACATTATTTTTCAGTTTTGGTTAAGCTTACCTTTTTTTATTTACCTCTGGCAGTTCACCACTTACCTTTGTACCCTTTCAAGCTGTTCATTTGACTTGAACTGCTTGAATTTCAATAAAAAACTGGAAAAATTTGGGTGTTCTAAAACTTTTGACCGGTAGTGTAGTCGCCCTGCTTCAGCTGTCAGCTACCAAATGGTATTGATATGTAGTAACGTTCATTCATAAACTGTGCAAAACTGAAAAACCAGTGCAAATCAATGCAAAACAGTCACCTGTCAGGGCAAAATGACTTAGTTAACGCAAATAAATCTGCACAAAACCTTAAATCCTGCTTAAGATAGTGTACTTTGTGGCTTATAAAAGAAATTATTTAGAGTATTTATCATCTTTACAGCAGTCATATTTATACTTCATCGTACAACAAATACAGATTTAATACCCCACATAGTAAAACCAGTCTTTGACTCTTTAAGATATGCCTGATGTAAAAGTACTAGTGCAAGGATTTAAATCTTTTAAGCATTCATGCCAATTGCAAACAAAATCTCACCACTCCGATACGAATAAAAAGGCAGTCCAGTGTTGAGTCTTTACATCTAAATACTGATAATAGAGAACATTTGACCAGGCGTGATATAGTTGTGGTTAGAACTTGTTGACTAATTGATTAGTCAATCAACAGAGGAATAACTGCTAACTATTTTAACACATTGTTATGGTAATGTTTTAACGCAAAATTGCTTAATTCGGCCTCTCAAATATGGAGTTTTCTTGCTTTTCTCTTTTTTAAAAATCATTAAACTGAATATATTTAGGTTTCTGACTGAAAAACAAGACAATTAAAGACACCACTTTGAGAAACTGGGATGGACATTTTTCACTAATTTCTGACATTTTATAGACCAAATGATTAATCCAATCAATTAGGAAAATAATCAACATATTAATTGATAATGAAAATAACACACAAACAGCAGCCCCGGCTGTGATAAAATCAAATGCAGTCGTTTTGGCACCATTTCAGTTTCCAGGCTTCATCTTTTAGGCCGTTTAAAACAAACTGAGGCAAACATCGTCTGTAAACAAATACACTACGACATTAAAAAGGGTTCTGGAGTCTCTATCGTCTCTCATAGTCTGCTTCTGTCTAGCCTCTTCTTCGTAGGGTTGGGATACTGTGGGTTCTCAATCACTCCCTCTCCAAACTTGAGCTCTAAGAAGGCTCGGTGGTTGTTTGGGCCGTAGGCCGTGATGCCGGCAAACGACATGGGGACCAGCGGCTGCAGGAAGTGTTCTGGGAACTCCACGTCTTGTTTGTGCTCGGTCCATGTGGCTTTAGTCATGACACCATCGCGTGACGTGAACGGCCACAGGTCAACATGCAGGTGATTAGCCTCGCTGTACTGGACCCGGTAGAAGTCTCCTTCCACTGCACGCTCCCACACATAACCATTACCATCCACCAGAGAGCCTGAGTCCAGGTCCCTCAGCTGACTACAGTTGGGTACATCCTCCAAGTAGATGCCCAGGTCCACATCATAATCCCACGGGATGATGTCCTGATGGCGGGCGGCGCCCAGCAGAGTCCCTCCCTCCAGCCAGTAGCGTACAGGCGAGTTCTCCAGGATGTTGATGACATACTTGGTGGTTTCCCTGAGAGCTCTCAGACAGCAGGGAGGCGTCCAGCGGTCCAGGTAAAGGTAGTCTGGGGTGTCCTCCTGCACGGTGCCGAAGCAGCGAGGCGTCTCTTTACTGCAGCCGAACCACTGCTCCTTCCCGTCGGGCAGCAGGAGGCGCTTCAGACCGAAGCTCCTCATGAGCTTCCCGGTGGCCTCCTTCAGTCGGGTGTCGGCCTTCCACTGGTTGTGGGCGGAGCTGAAGAGGGGCCGGTGGTTTGCGGCGAAACAGGGACTCTCCAGGAGCTTCACCTTCCAGCCTCGCAAGGCAGTCTGGACGAAGAGCGAGGAGAAGAGGGGCCGCCCCAGAGGGACCGAGAGGTTAAAAAGGTCCTCAGTGCGAATGAGGACGATCGCATCTCCTTGTAAAGCCGTACACACACTCCCACTGCTGCCAGACGCTGCTGGGGAGTAGGTGGCGGTCCACTCTCGGAGGTTCACCCGCAGGTGCAGACAGTGTACAGCAGATCTTGCCAGCACTGGTGCAGCTACCAGCCTCACAGGACCTCCACCCTCTCCTTCCAGCTCCCTGATCAGCCTCTCGATGGCGCGAGGTTGTTCCAGCTCCACCCCGTCAGGCACCAGCAGCACAAACTCCGTCTGGACGTGGAACTCCGGCCTGTGAGCTTGAGGCGGCTGGTCTGGGCTGGGGGAGAGCACCAGAAGGCGAGCCCCCTCTGGAAGCACCAGGGGCGGGTACGGGTACGTGTCGGCCACGGCCAAGAAGGGAAGCTCGGGTCTCTGGTGGAGGAAGGAGTTCGCCACGTCCCCGACATAATTCTCAAAGTTTTCAAACTCCCGAAGAAGAACAGTCACACGTTGGCCGCGACCGTGTCCTTCACCTCCGACCGCTCCGGGCTCGCCTCCGGCTCCGACCAGCGCCCCGAGGCCTCCACCCAGACCAGAGGCTGGCAGGGCGGCCCTCCTCGTGCCCCGGCCGAAGTCCTTCCTCTTCTCCAACATTTGCTGCTGGGCCCGGGACACATAGTAGAGAATGAGGAGGTTGAGGACGATGGCGGCGGTTAACAGGCCCTGGCAGAGACTGATACGCATGGCAACTGACGGTTACTGTCCAGTTTCTCGCAGAAGACTTGAGGAACAAAACCAGTAGTGCACCTTAGGGCCACATTGGTGTAATAGTAGAGGACGACCTGTAAAAGACAGAAAAGAAATATACATGTGATTTTAATTCCACGTTTATATGGACAAATCAGTTGATAGATAGATAGATAGATAGATAGATAGATAGATAGATATACTTTATTTATCCCAAGCTGGGAAATTACAGTGTAGCAGCAGCATTACACACAGAGACAATGACAACACAATTAAATAAAAAGAACAACCTAGGCATACTTTAAGCAATAAAATATAAAAATACAATGAAGTGTCTAAAGAAGGAGTATGTATTCAGGAGTAGAATAGAATTCCAGTGCAGAATAAATATGAATATACAGTATAAAAATGTAGGTGCTATGAAACAAATAAGGTGCAATGAACAGTGTGCATAAAGAACACATAAAGTGCATAGACAGTATGTAATGAACCAGGCTATTATCTGTTATTGTACAGTGTGATGGCATGTGGAAGGAAAGACTTTTTATATCTGTCAAAGATATATTGACTGTATACTACATGTTACTTTAAAATGACACACAGGAGAACTAACATGATCATTATCATAGTCATAATCAGCTACTTTACATAAATACTAAGAAAGCTCCATGCAAGGTGTCCTTTTATGGAAAAAAAGGATAACTAGTAGCATTACCAATCAATAACAGGCTGGTGATTATCGATTATTACAACTCACCTTAATGTGGATGTATCGATTTTATTTTTTTTTACAAGGCATCGCGCATTAGCCATGCCATCTGCAGCATTAGCAAAGTTAATCCCGTTAACCTTGTTGCACTACGTTTGCTTTTCATGGGGCTCCATCTCAGCAAAGGAGCCAACTCACAGGTTCATCTGCATTGTTAGCTATTGTTTGTGCGGTTGTGACTGAAATAAAATCTCCAGCATTTAAAGATGAAATCCACACATGAGAGCCCACAAATCTGTTAGAAAATATCATTGCTAAGTGGCTTTATTCAAGCTCAACCATGAAACCAAACTGCCCGGATTTACCATTAAGCTATCACGTTTGGCGACTGTGTTGCCTGCAGCAGCAACAATAGAAAGACTTCCGGCACGGGTCCTTCAAAATAATAGTGGCACCGGTAAAAAATATAGCAAAAAGCACAGTTTGCACAAAAAACTGCATATCTTCACCCTGTTAAAATAATCGCCTAACTCGTTTTTTTTTTTTTTTTTTTCAAGTTTTGCAGGAAACACAAAAAACTTCACCAAAAGTGTAACATATGACATTTATTGATAATTTCACTCAAAAGGGATGTAACAAAGGATGGCATTTTTATTCCTTGGCTTTTTAACACTGCGTGAGTTTTGTGGTCCTCTGTGTCTTTTATTTCTTTTATTTATTTTACTACTTTTAACTACTTTTTTTTATTTTACTATGTTTATCTGTTTGATTGTATTGTTTTATTTATGGCATTATTTTAGGTTTATACACTTATTATTTATTGCTGATTGGTATATGGAATTGTTTGTTTTATTGTTGATTTTATGTACAGCACTTTGGAGACGTTTGTGTTGTTTAAAGTGCTATACAAATAAAGGGGGATTGGATTGGCTATTGGCATAGTAATAACACTGTGTGTAAATTATGTAACTTAAGAGAAATAAATGACTTAGACAATTTTTTGAACATGCCTTTGTGACTTAAGCAAGATATGGTAACACTTTATTTTGAAGGTGTTTACATAAGAGTGACGCAAGCCTGTCAGAAACATGACATGACAAGTATCATGTGCATTAATGTTACTTCAAAGTGTCTATTAATGTTCATGACACATCCCATGTCGTGTTTATGACACGCTCATGTGACTCTTTTAAGTCACAAAGGCATGTTCAAAAAATTGCCTTAGTCACATTTTATTTTGATTTAGGCATAACAAATCCGCTTAAGTCACACACTTGACATAGGACATTATCTTAAAGGGGTAAAATCACATGATCTGATCAACTGAGGATGTAGGCGATTTTACCATAGGTGGCCGGCATCATAAGGAGATGATTTAGGCAAAAAACAACAACAATTTTGATAAAAAATGACTATATCATAATATTATTGATAGGCTGAAATGTATTTTATATGTATTGTAGCATAATTTAATTTATAACGTTCTTAAATACACTATACACTGTACGAGTTCAATATTTTGAGACATATCCAGTGAACATCTTGTTCACTTATAGGTGAAAAACAATAAATAATTGTGAAATCTTCATACTTGTACATATAGTAAAATAAAATAAAGTGAAATGGCTGTGTGAGACTGATATTTGTTATCTTTGAGGAACTACCAATAAATGTCTCCACATGGGACCCAATGAAATCTACAACCAGCATCTGTACACAGCTTTTTTTTTTTTTTACCTTGCCCCTTTGCAATTTTATTAAAATAAATAAATAAATTATTATTATTATTTAATCACCACCAAAATGCCAGCTCCCTACTATTTATTTTATGGGGAAAAATATTTTTTGTGTTTTTTTTTTAAAAGAAATTATGGAAAACTTTGAATTTATTAATATTAAAATAGATTAAAATAAATAAATAAAATCAGTTATTTGAACAGACCTCAACACAAACATTACCTGAAGACGGGTTGCGCCAGGGAAACCTGCACGGACTCTTATGGCGTTCAAGTACACACAGCACATTACGTAAATCTTAGTACTTTTACATACAGTGCGTAAAATCAACAAAGTAATACAGTAAATCAGGTAATAACAGAATATTAATAATTATTAAAAAATAAATTGTATTAGTACACCTTCAATTACCATAAGACAGCCAGTTATGGCAAGTGGAAGCGCCAAGTCACTAATAACTCACTAATACATGCGTATTTTAATTTTTTATATGGTTAAAGTTACAAAATAACTTGCAATTCACAAATGCCTCTGGATGATTAAGTTAATGTTTGTTGTATTCAAGTCAATTTGATTATATATCTGCAACAAAACTTTATCATGCCCATAGGAAGGGACCTATGAGGCACAATCACAGTTTTTTTTAAATGTTGTAAATAAAATCTAAGTCCGGAACAACGTTGTGGATAATGTTGGCTAACTTCACTATCCTGAAACACCCCTGCTCACAAAATGGCAGGAAATGAGCTCCCCTAGCGACACGTTCATTGTGTATTACTCCAAATCTGGCTCTTTATTTGTCACCCACACTGGGCTTTTCCAACAGCAAACACAAGGAGGTACTCTAAAAATTCTAACAATAACAAAGGCACAACAATTATATGATGTCTTAAAAAAATTCCCACTGAAATGAACAGTTAAAACTAATTCGAATCCCCCTTATTGAAAACAACATTTAGACTGTTTTATATGTATTTTATTTTTGTATTTTATTATAACTGCATTGAATTTACAATATTGATGTTATTATTATAAGTTTGACTGTTGATTGATGTTCGCCTAGCATTCTTTCTACACCTATGCAAGGTATGTACTGTGAAAAACGTGCCAGAAATGTTTATTTTTGTCATTTTCAATAAAGCATCGGGAAAAAAAACCCACAAGGAGGTGGACACAAATCCGGGAGTTACAAAATAAGAGTCTCAAACAACATTTTTACACTTCATTTGAGCGACAGGCATTTTATGGCCATATTTCGACATTACTTAAGCAAACGTTACTAAGCAAGGATTTACGTGACAATATGGCATATTGGTGACTAAACAGCAGTGGTGGAAGAAGTATTCAGATTCCTTACTTAAGTAAAAGTACCAATACCACACTGTGAAATTACTCCACTACAAGTAAAAGTCCTGCATTCAAAACTTACTGAAGTAAAAGTACAAAAGTATCAGCATCAAAATGTACTTAAAGTATCAAAAGTAAAAGTACTCGTTTTGCAGAATGACCCCACTCAGATTGTTAAATATATTCTCAATATATGATTTGATAATTATTATTGATGCATTTATATAAGCAGCATTTTATTTTCTCAAGGTAGGGCTCATTTTAACTATTTAATATGCTTTTATGAGGTCTAATTTAGAAAATGTCACTTTAAACTTTAAACCGATCATGTTTTTCATGTTAAATCCTGATCTGAAAAGTAACTAAAGCTGTCATCTTAATGTAGTGGAGTAAAAAGTACAACATTTGCCTCTAAATGTAGTGGAATAGAAGTATAACGTTACATAAAATGGAAATACTCAAGTAAAGTACAAGTACCTCAAAATTTTACTTAAGTACAGTACTTTTTCTTTTTTACTTTTTTTACCCTTTTATTTGTCTTTTTATCTCTAACACTGTTCTGGATTGAGTTTATATTACTATTTTATTCTATTTTATTTTATTGTTTTTACTGTTTTTAGTATTTTATTGTTTTCATTGTTTTTATTGTCTTATTTATACCTATTTGTGTATGATTTATTCTATTTGAATAACTGTACAGCACTTTGGTCAACTGAGGTTGTTTTTAAATGTGCTCTATAAATAAACTTTGACTTGACTTGACTTGACTTGACTTGAGTAAATGTACTTAGTTACATTCCACCACTGCTAAACAGGCTATCATTTCGCAAATATCCAGGGTGACCGAGTTTTATTTTGAAGGTTTGAAAGCGGACGTGTAGTATTTTGCTAAGTGAATAGTAATTTTGCTCTGTGCGTGTGAGAAAAGGAAGAAAAGAGGGTCGCCTATAGTGGAGTGCTGCTGGGTTGGAAGAAGGGTACGAGGCACTTTTTTTATTATTATTGTTCGTACAATCTGCCCATTATCCAGCTCCTTATCCTGGCGAAAGGTTGAAAAGGGTAAAATGGAGGCGGATAGATCCGGCGGAGGACCAAACCCGAACTCCGGAGGCAGCAGCAGCAGCAGCAGCGGAGCGGGGCGCAACCCAAACGGGCCCAAAGCAGCACCGGGCCAGGCGACATCAGCTGCGGCGACCGGGGCGATGGCAGCAGCAGCGGCGGCCGCGGCGGCAGCAGCTGCAGCCGGGGCCATGCCCGGATCATCGTCGCAGTCTCGGGAGCTCCAGGACGGGGACGCGGGGATGACGCTTCCTGGGATCCTTCACTTCATCCAGTACGAGTGGGGACGCTTCCAGGCCGAGAAATACCGCTGGGAGGCGGAGAGAGACGAACTCAGGGTACATTTGTTTATTATTTTTGTCTTTTCAAACGTTAACACCGAATAAAAGATATGATAGATAATGCAGGACCAGGGCCGGTTCTAGCCCAGTGGCTGCCCTAGGCGATATTGAGATTTTGCGCCCCCCCTGCGCCCCCCCTGAACCACATCCATTCCATGTATTAATTCTGATATAGGTACACTATGTTATATGTATTATGCTGTACACCAGCGGTTCCCAAACTTTTTCAGCCGTGCACCCCCTTCTATGTCCAAACTGGGTTGACGCACCCCCAATCTCCCACACCTTCAAAAAAAACAAAATGCAATAAGATTTTTTATAGCCATATTAAAGGTGGAGGATGATGACAGGCTCAGGATCAGAGGCAGAAAGCAGATCAGTTGGGAAAATGTTATAATATTTTGAGCTGCGTTGAACAAAAATTGCAGCAAATTTGAGCGTGGAGTGAACACAACCCCGTCATCATAACACAGGTTGGAAAAATTATACAAGAACAAGAAGATAACTTCTTCTACGCTTCATTATAAGATCAAAAACAACCAAAAATAGATGCAAAAATGACCAAAGATGACACAAATTGACCACAAATACATGTAAAAATTACCAAACAACCAAAAAATAGATGCAAAAATGACCAAAATAGATGCAAAAATGAACAATAAATGACACAAAATTGAATAGCCTGTATTTATCAATTAATTGATAACACGTCTTTATTGTGTGGGGGGGAAAAATTTAATTGTGTCATTATCAGACCGCCATTACATTTTTCATCTCGCGCACCCCCTAGCAGCAGCTCACGCACCCCCAGGGGTCCACGCACCACACTTTGGGAATCCCTGCTGTACACTAATATTTGATACATGAACTACAAGCAAGGTAATGGTCTCAGAACATTTTTATTTTTAGAAACTTTGGAACTTTACCACCAACAACTGAATTGAAAATAAGAATAAATAAATAACAAAACACAGATCTTCATCAAATTAACAATGGCAAAGACTGAAAATAAATAAAATGTAGACATACAAATGCAATAAAAATAAACATAAAAATGAAATTTAAATGTACATTTATATTTGATACATGAACTAGGTACAGGCAATATAATGGTCTCAACATTTTAATTTTTAGAAACTATGGAACTTTACCAACAACAACTGAATTGAAAATACGAATAAATAAATGAGAAAAACACAGATCTGTTGATTTTAAAGACTGAAAATAAATAAAATGTACAAATGCAATAAAAATAAATATAAAAAATTAAGAAATGTAAAAATGTAAGTACTATGGTATTTCACCATCAAAGGTTAAAGTAATATGGTATTTCACCATCAAAGTGTAAAGTAGTATGGTATTTCACCACCAAGGGGGCGCCCCCTGCCAATTTGGCGCCCTAGGCAGCCGCCTTGGTGGCCTGTAGGAATAACCGGCCCTGCGTTAACACCGAATAAAACTATAATAGATAATGCAGGACCTCCTTTTGGTGGTGCTTTGTGACAGTACACATGCCCTACAATCAATCAGTTTCGATGCCAGAATGCTAACGGGCTAACATTTCACCCCATCATACTGTATTGACCAGGATGTATTATTGCTAGACAGTACATAACAATGAAGGGACTCCATGACCTCCAGCTGAGGATCACCTGAAGACCCAAAATAGGCTTTAAACATGCAATAAAGTGCATTTTCAGAAGGCTTTTATTTATGCCTTTTTGGCCTTCAAACGACCATATAATCAGTTACAACCCACTCACAAAGACATTCACCACCAAGTTACATGGCAGAGGTCAGTGTACAAAAGGAAGCAATTATCCAGCAATTATAAAAGGTAGGTAAACAGAGTTTAGGTGTGGCTACCTTGCGGTGTCTCCTTGATATTAATGCAGGTGTACTGTACATCAAACACAGCTAAACGTCTGCACCAGGCTCCTTTTAGTGCATATTGTATTTTGGCATTTAGGTGGAAGGAAACATAGTTTGCAAGGTCTGAATTATTGGAGTTTCATATCCTACAGGGTAATATTAACTGATGTGTTGCTGTTCTGTTGAGGTTAAAAGAGGATGACGGTGCTGCACAGCTGTGAGTTCCTTTTTAAATCACTGCAATTGACAATCATGATAATTTTAGCTGTGTAGTTACTTAAGGAAATGAGGAATAGTTTGCCCCTAGTCGATCAGTCAGCCAATCGGTCATTTTGGTCTTAGTCGACTAAGATTTCTTTTGTTAATAAGTTTTTTTATGTTTTTTTCATGCTTAACTGACTTAATTCCAAGAGATTTGTGAATTTAGCTCTGGTAAACACAAGATTTAAAGTGGTGCCTTTGCATGAATCGTTATTTCTACAGATCTGTCGATCCATTAATCGTCTCGTTGTCAATCGTATGAGTGTTAGATGACTAAGAATTAATAAGAAGTCAAGGCCAGCCCGCTGCCTTGCTGTTTATTAGATCATGTTTAACTGCAAAATCTCCTCAGATCAAGTCCCTGGAGGTGTAATCTTAAGAGATAGTGGTCTGTAGTGAATGTGTGTCTTTGTATCTGGTAGCATTGGAAGGAAATCCACACTTTGAATTAGAGCCTGTCACATAGATGGATGAGTCAGTGTTGGGGTAGATGGATCATGGCTGATAAGCATGTGATGCAGTTGTATTTGTCAGTATCATTCATTTTTATTGACTGTCTTAGATTGCCGGCGGTTCAAATGCCTTCCTATTTAAAACTTAACTTGTAAGCCCTGAAAAATATATTACCTGCTACATTTGCTGCTTGCCTTTAGGTTAGAGAAGAGAGCTTGTGTTTTTTTAAAGATCATATATTTGAGGAAAATAAAAATATATGTGAATGTGTGAGCCATTGCCATAAAAATGCTCTTGAGCAAGGCATCTGTATCCTAATGGTCCGGTTTATTCAGAGACTGACAGCTGAAGACAGAGGTTGTACTGTGCAACATTCCTACATGCATGTGTTGAACTGAGGCAGAGCATTGCTGGGCAAGATTGTGCTTACTCATCAAATTGTTGCAGGATTAAGGCAGGTTAGGAAAACATGCATTTTAAGATGTTTGCTCTGTTTGGAACGAAGGGATGAACAGTTATTTCTTTCATTCTTCAACCCATATTTGGTCTTCCTCCTGTAAGCACAGTTTGCTTGTAATTAGGATGATGAACTATCTCATACAGGTCATGAGCTTGACAAACCCAAGGAAAATAAAACAACCTGGTCTCACAGGAATCCGTGAAATAGCCACGGAATCACTCAAATTTCCGTGAAACTGACACGGATTTTGCTACAATGCAAGTTAATGACAGTCATATCCCGTGGCTATTCCAACATACAAAGTGATTATGTACATTCACTGAGTGAAGATTTAGAAAATAAAACATATATTTCTCGCTACAAATGTGATCAAAATCCATTTTTATGCAGAAACTAAGTCAAAATATTGATTTTTTTCACTAAAAATGAGAGAACTGTCCGCCATGTTTTTTGTTCTGACCGCCAGGACCTTGAAAGTCACGCGACTTGGAACAAACCAATAGGAAAAAATATTAACTTGCATTGTAGCGAAATCCGTGTCAGTTTCACGGAAATTTGAGTGATTCCGTGGCTATTCCACGGATTTTGAGTTAAGCGAATCCGTGGCTATTTCACGGATTTCAGTGAGACCAGGTTCAAATAAAACATACCATTGCCTCTCTTCTGCTACTCTGCTCCTTACTTTGCCCCCGAATCAATCCTATGTAGTTATAAATAGGAGCGTTGATAAAATATGGATGAACAATAACAAACTGGTGGTGCTCGCTGCTGTGTGGGAAAGAGTGGGAATGGAAGGAAGAAGCGGACCGTCACTATGTCCAACACACCATTAGCGCTTGTTATGGAACTTTGTTTGCGTGTGCGCATTTGCTGCACATGGTCTGATTTCACAGTTGCAATTAGCACCACGTCCTGTGCTGAGAGACGGAGAGGATCACTGGAGTGCCAGGCTGAAAAATTGACCTAGCTTACATTTTAACACCCATAGGCCACAGGCCTCTGGCTTTTGTTGCCAGCATGCTGGCAGGGCGCTCAACATGCCAGTTAGCATGCCAGTTAGCATGCCAGTTAGCATGCCCCCCCGGCCATGTCCTATGCAGTTAGCACCATACTGTAACTGTGTCCGTATTCTGCTCACATGTCCACTAACACAAGACATGTTGAGCTTTTATGGCATTTATAAAGCAAGCAAGGAAGCTGCACACAAAGCCTTCAGCAGTATTTTAGATCAGCTATTCTCAACCTTGGGGTCCCGATCCCAATTGGGGTCGCGAGATGATTTCTGGGGGTCGCCAAATCATTTTGGAAGTCAGCTCTGTCTCCACTGTGTTAAAGTGTTCATGTGTTTTAGTCTTTTTGGTAATTTAATGTCTTTTTTTGGTCATTTTGTGTTGTTTTTTTGTCATTTTGTGTCTTTTTTTGGTCATTTTGTGTCTTTTTTTGGTCATTTTGTGTCTTTTTTAGTCATTTTGTGTCTTTCTTTGGTCAATGTGTTTCTTTCTTTGGTCATTTTGTGTCTTTTTTTGGTCATTTTGTGTCTATTTTTGGTCATTTTGTGTCTATATTTAGTCATTTTGTGTCTTTTTTTGGTCATTTTGTGTCTTTTTTTGGTCATTTTGTGTCTATTTTTGGTCATTTTGTGTCTTTTTTAGTCATTTTGTGTCTTTTTTTGTTATTTTGTGTCTTTTTTTAGTCATTTTGTGTCTTTTTTTGGTCATTTTGCTTCTTTTTTGGGTGATCTGAACTGTGTGTGTGAGATTCTGTTCAGTGAGCGGGGGTCGCGGACAACATGTATATTAAATTTGGGGGTCGCGACTCAAAAAGGTTGAGAACTACTGTTTTAGATTACCATGATCATCTTACGGTTGTGTGACGCTACAGCGTAGCGTAGCATATTTCTGTGAGAGCGTAACACATGTGCTCTCTCCCTGAGTGTGTTGTCGGTGTGAAAGGCCACCTGTGGTATCGTGTCTCCAGTGACATGTCAGGAATGAAGGTCCTCCCCGCTCTGGGCCAGGTGGGACGTCCCAGTGTGGCTCTGAGACAGCAGTACAGGGGACAGGTGGCCTTGTCTCTCTGTCCTTCAGACACACTAGAAGCTTTTGCCGGTGTATTCTATCAAATTACACCACTACCGCTGTCTGAACAAGCTTGTTTTTGCCTCATCCTCATTATAATTTAATAGACAAACAGACTGTGCAGCAGACAGAACCAGGTCACTACTTTTATTCTACAGCAGGGGTGTCAAACTCAAATACACAGTGGGCCAAAATTTAAAACTTGAATAAAATCGCGCGCCAACATTGAACAAATAAACCTTTAAATATATACCAAACATGTTTTGCTTTAACATTAAATATGGAACCAGCAACGCTTATAAACATACAATATATAACTAAATAGTGCAGACATGCAAAATCAAATTTCAAATAAAAAACGCATCAATGTCATTCATTTATTCAGTAAAAATTACATAAAAATCGCATGCCTCTATTTGCATCCTTCTGATTTAAATATCAAAATAAAGTTTTTCAACAGGTTAATACATTTAAAAATAAAATAACAATAATAAATCTAGTATTAGCGGTAAATGCGCCGTATAATACCAGCGGGTCAGCTTTTATAGTATAATAACATAATAATTTGGTATTGCCTCGCGGGCCAAATAAAATTACACTGCGGGCCTAATTTGGCCCGCGGGCCAGAGTTGACACCCCTGCTCTACAGGGAGAAGGGCAGACCTTTACCTGTTCCTCTTTGTATTCTCATTTTCAGCTTTTTTAATTTTATTAGCCGTGTCAGTAGTTGTGTAGAATGGATTACTGGTGACCCAGATGACATCACTTCCTGTTGAGTGTGGCCCAGGGGCCCCTGGGTACACATTTCTAATTAATAGCTCTGTGCTCTCAGCCATGACACACATATGACATCCATATGTAGTGCATTATTAGAGTGTTTCTCCCACCCACGCACACTAGTAGCGCTCTGTTCTTATATGCATCAATTTTTAAAGATTGTACCTTTTTCTGTACGTTATTCTCTCCTTCTTGTTGTATTGCTCAGTTTCTTTCTCAGATCTTCCCCCTGAAACCCTGAAAATCTCAAGATTTAGATAGTTTTCTCTTGAAAGACAGTGATGTCATGTATTATTTTTGCTTCTCAATGCTTAGTAAGCGTCTTCCAATCAAACTTATTTAGCAAAACCCAACTTTACAGGCTCTTATTCTCTAGCTACATACCACACACACACACTCTGACACGCTCCATCAAAGCACACTGTCCCAGAAAAGTTCATTGCTCTACTTGTTGGCTCATGGATTCTCTCATGGGGATGAAGGGATGAGAAGATGGAGGGTGGCCAATGGAGGAGGAAAGCTGCCCTTGACCCTGTTCTGCAGCTATAGAGACTGACAGAAAAGGCTAAATGTGTCAGCTCTCCATGTTACAGCAAACTTAGGAAAGGTCAGCAGCAGTTGGACACACGGAGGAAAACCCTCCCACAGGAAAGGGAGATCAGATGGCACGACAGGTTTGCCACCAACAAGGTTCCTTTCTACTTTGTTTGTGTTGTTAATTTACCATCATAACACAAAGAAAATAACTGCTGTGTCAATGTTAGCAGGACTTTATCAGGAGACACCCAGAACACTGACCAATAGTTTTGTGACTCTTTGTCCTGAGTTGGTTTTAACCCATTAAGGCCTAAAGCGCCTGGAAAAAAATGCCTGGAAAACCTCTAAACCTCTAACCCCTAAAACCTGAAGTTTTTCTGGAAATTCAACACCTACTAAATAATAGATTTTTCAGCCTCTGTAGCAGATAAAAATGAAATTCAAAAAGTATTTGAGAGCTTATACCCGTGGCTTTCATGAGAAGTTGAGTTTATTTGTCCAAACCTTCAAAACATTTTTTTTTTAAATCAACAAACTCAGCAAATGTTACATTTGACTGAATAAAAAATCCTATGCATAATACTAATACATGCCCATTAGCAAGATGCAAACATGATATGACCACTGGAAGAACAAGACATAGTTCTCATTAGCCTACTGTAATAAAAAATAAAAAATAAAAAAATAAAAATAATAATAATAATACATTTTATATATTGCACTTTTCAGGGTACTCAACGACGCAAAAAGTAATATAAGACATAAACAGTCATGATTTCTTATGTCATCATCACAATCAATTAGCCTATTATTATTATTAATATTAATATATTATTAATAATATTATTATCTCCAGATGGCCACAAAGTCTGTTCTTTGGTGAAAATATGTCGTCTAAAAACATATTCCTCATCCATAAATCCCGGTCGATTGGTTCCGAGGGTTCAAAGTCAGATCAGCAATTAAATGATCGGCGCTGTTTTCATCAGATCACTTCCGTCACTTCCTGCTGAGCTCCTCCGCTATAGTCGTCTTCCGTCATGATTTATAAGTTCTGGAAAAGTCCTATGTTGCATCGCGACACTCCCGCATGTATTCTGATCATGTTCTGATGCATTACATTGGCCAAGAGACCGAAAATAGGTGGAACAAAATACAAATACTACGAAATGACATATCCGCTGTCCCGGCTTTAATGGTAGAAATGTGGTAATGCTTTCCCGGCGTCAATGGGTTAAAACAAGGAACAATATTTAACTTGAGTTTAACTTTCTTTAAAAATACAGCAATGTCTTGACCTGCTGCTCCATTTTGGTTCTTATTTAAAGTGTCAGTCCCTGAATAAAAACACCTTTAATAGCTGATGAATGGACGGCTTTGTCTCACGTCTGTTGGCCCGGGTCCCACACACGAGTAAAAACAAGCATGTCCCCATCTGAACCAGACAAAGGGCAGAATAATACAGACCACAAAGCTAAAAACAATACAAATGTGTATTAAAAATGTTATATATACATACATTAATATATACACTACTGGTCAAAAGTTTTAGAACACACCAACTTTTCCAGAATTTAATTGAAAATCATGCAGTTTAATGTCTCAGTGTACTCTGAAATGAATGCACATTTGCAACATTTAAAATTCTTTATTGAGCATGATAGTGTTTTGAAAGTAAAAAAAAGATTCAAAATCACATTTTATGTTGGACTAAAGGACTAAAAAAAGACACAAAATGACCAAAAAAGACACCAAAAGACACAAAATGACTAAAAAAAGAAACAAAATGACCAAAAAAAGACACAAAATGACTTACAAAGAAATGAAAAGAATTCAAAAATGGACAAAATAGCCCAAGACTCCATAGAGTTAAGTTGTTAACCCATTTCTTGTTCCCTGAAAAAGGCCTACTTGTATAATTCTGAAATGTACATTATTTTTCAGTTTTTGTTAACCTTACTTTTTTTTATTTACCTCTGGCAGTTCACCACTTACCTTTGTACCCTTTCAAGCTGTTCATTTGACTTGAACTGCTTGAATTTCAATAAAAAACTGCAAAAAAATTGGGGTGTTCTAAAACTTTTGACCGGTAGTGTACATACATATATTAATATTAATATTAATATATGTATGTACACCTTTTTATATGAGCTCTCAGTTTTGGGACCTTAATTCACCCACAATATCTAACAGCTAATGTGTTCTGGGGTAAATTAATCTGCACTAACATCATATTTTACACACATTAATTCCATTCCACCACTTTCAAAGAGAAACACTGGAGAAAGGACGAGCAAAGCAAGGTCGGAGCCAAAGAATGAGTCGTTAAATAACATAAAGAACCACATACAGCAATAAACCCTCTGACACACTAATCCCTGTTTTGGCTACCTTTATGCATCAGGAAAAGGCCGTTCTTACAGTGTGCGTTCTTTGTTGTGTTAGAATTTGTCCGTGTGTGCACACATGCAGCCTTGGCTCTATCTCTGTCGGGGATTTTAGGTTGTGGGCTCTACTGGGAAGCTGTCCTTCTACGAACACAGCGTGACACTGGTGCACAGGGGTGTTGATGGTTATCTGTGTGTGTGAGCAGGTCGTAGCATGTCCGTGTGTGTGTGAGTAGGAGTATAAATGCGTGCCCTGCCCCTGTAGGACGAAGTAGACACATTCCTCTTTAGAGGTGGAAATTACAAAGCACTTTGCTGATTTGAGACATTGAATTTAAAGGATCTGAGTCACAGCAATTGAGTTTGTTTTTGAGCGAAGCTATTGCGTCACTGTTCAAATGTACATGAGCAAATAACTGAATCATTGTTCGTTCTAGGGTGACGTTACTCACACTGTTTTTCAGTAAGCTGCTGTTAGTTCAAGCTCTTTTTGTTCAGTTCGGTAATAAATCAGGCCTCAACATAACTGTTTACAAGTTTCACAGCTCAAGCATCCACCTATTGGCAGCTAGTGGTCACGCCATAATATTTGGTCATGGTCTTGCTACACGTTTTTAACCAGGAATGTGCATCAATGCTGGGCTAACTATGGTGTTCTCAGCCACCAGAAAACAGCAAAGTCAGTCCACTGATCATTCTCTTTTAGAGCTTTTTATTGGCATAGAGAGAATCTCATAGTCCTCATGCTCCCCTCTTGAATTTGACTTGTCTTAGCCATCCATCCATCCATTTTCTTCCGCTTATCCGGGGCCGGGTCGCGGGGGCAGCAGGCTAAGCAGGGCATTCCAGACGTCTGTCTTAGCCATAGACCTTATAAAAGAAGTGGGCCGCTGTGATGTCACTCTTTGGTTTGAGGAATACCATTTTGAAGCCATCTTGTTTTTTTCTTAAACCAGAAGTGGCCATATTTGGATAAGAAGTTGGATGTGACTGAGAACACAAGCTAGCTAACAAGGTCGCTGCTATCTAAATGTACACTGGTTGGCCCCGGTAGACCTAGCAGTGCACTAAAGCCAGTTCACTAAATGAACATCATGCTACTCAAAGTAGTGATTAAGACCATAAACCAGGGATGGGCAACTGGAGGCCCGGGGGCCGCATACGGCCCGCACCGTCACTTGAAGTGGCCCTCAGTACAACTACATGCATTTGAGCAGGAAATCTTAAAAGTGCAGTGTAAAAATGCACAAAATTACTTCTTGCAATTATTGTTGGTCTGCTGTTCTTGCACTGGAAAAAAAAAAGAAATCACAATAAGTGGTTATTTTTTATTTGCTTCAAACCTTTTGTATTCCTATTTATACTGTTAAACATGCATTTGAGCATGAAATATGTTAAGTTACTGCACTGTAAACACATTTAAAATTGCAGTTTCATCATATCTGGTTAAGTGCATGCTCCTATATGTGGCCCTGTGGTAGTGTCGATGAAAAATTGTGGCCCCCTGCAGCATTTAAGTTGCCCATCCCTGCCATAAACTAATTGGGAAAATGTTTACTGACGTAATACATCAAACGGGAAGTAGGGTAATTTTCTCATAGAACTCTATACAATCTTATATCTCATTGCTGGCCATTTGCAAGAATGCAGATGTAAGGCACTTCAACATTGGTTTCTTTATTTAGACCTGGGGGCTCTGTCTTCTTCTATAATCCAGTATTCGGTGTCAAGACCCAAGTCTTCTCCCACAGCAGACCTCATAATCATACCAGTTGTTGTCATTATTGTGGCTGCTAGGTCAAGCTTCAGTCTCACCCTTACTGACAAATATTTTTGCCATTTCCCTTTTGAAAGTGTCATTTTTAGTGTGAGCTTAATGTTCTTTGTTCCTTCTGTTTTCAGCCATTTATAGCACCCAATCTGTAATATACATGCTGCATTTAGATATCTAAACCTCCCACACTATGACACTGCCCGGCCTGCAAAACAGCAGAGCTCTAAGCATGTTAAAATTTCCATCTGATTATGTTTCTAGAACAAGAGTTCCTGCTTGGGCTGAATGTACAAATCCAGTATTGCATCTACTATTACAAAACACAGCAGCTACACTTGTCTGCAGCTGCTCAGCTAACCCTATGCTCGTTGCTTTAATAAACGACATAACCATATCAAATCATGTCTTATTATATCACTGTTTGCATGGGACAAAGCACATTTTTCTTCCATGCTTGGTAAATGAATGCAGAGCTTTTCAACCTGTGTTTTCAGTGCTCAGTATGCATAAGCACAGTTAATTCATTTGTTATTTTCCTTATTTTAATAATAACTAAACCGCTTGGCCAAGGATAAACAACATCAAGTTATGTATATCACAACCTCTTTAATCATGCCTGCAGTGTTGACATGCTAGCTTTGACAATTATCTCCCAAATTCTCAGATAAGCATATAAAATCACATTGCATTAATCAGGATTACTCAGCAGCAGCCGTAGCAGTAGTAAGGTTTGCTTGGCAGATTATCCTGTGTTCCACTCGCCCTCCTAGCTGCTTACATGACTGCGCGTGTGTGTGTGTGTGTATGTGTGTGTGTGTGTGTGCACTTTCTCGGGTGATTGACTACCCTCTCAAGTAGACCGAGTGCCTGCCCCATGAGATAGTGTTTTTAGACTGTTCTAGTTTTACAGAACTGCGTATGGGAGCGTGTGGGAGCAGACTCATGGACAGAGTCAGGGGCGTGCAGAGGAGAAACGGACTGTAAAACAATTGGTATTAATGCTCCAGTACCGCTCGGCACAGACAGAAAGAGAGGAGAGGGTCTGGATATATGTAGACTGTAATTTTGTAATATACATGGTAATTGTATTTATGTTTATAATATTTATATATAGATAGATAGATTACTTTATTCATCCCCGAAGGGAAATTCGGTTGTCACAGCAGTCCGGTATTCAAGTACGATAAAATACAATAGAATAAAATACTGAGGTAGCATAAATAAAAACAACAATAGAAAAAAACACAGAATAGAACAAGGACACTTAAGAAGTTAAAAGAAGAAGATCAGTTGGTAGGATGGTTGACAAGATGAAGGTAATTATACTGGTGATATGATGGCAACAAAGCTATAGTGACTAGACGGTGTATAATAATAATAATAATAGTACAGTATATATTATATATAATATAATATGTAATAATAGATAATAAACAATATAGAAATAAAATGAAAAATATAAATAAAGTAATTATAAGTAAAATAATATGATATATAATATATAATAATAATAGTAATAATAATAATAATAAATAAGGCTGGTAAGGCCGGTATAATAATAATAGTAGTATATTACAGTATATAGTAATAATAGTAATAATGGCAGCAGCAGTATATATAATAATGATAATAATAGTAATAATATTAATAACATAGCAAAGTGTCATGCGTAGATTTAGTGCAAAGATTTAGATATAGTAATTTATAATAAACATGTATAGGTATTCACAATGTAATATAAATTGTTTATAGCATGGGTCTCAAACTCGCGGCCCGCGGGCCAATTGCGGCCCTCGTGACGATATTTTGTGGCCCTCAGTTTGATATGAAAGTTTAATGTGAGTTTTATATGAATGGCACTTTACTGTGTTGTGTGTGGAAGGTCCCTTTAATTACGTTTTTTTTTTTGGTAATTTTGTCTTTTTTTAAATAATTTTTTTTTTTTTTTTTAAATTGTATCTTTTTTTGGTAATTTTGTCTTTTTTTAGTAATTTTGTGGGGGTTTTTTTTTGTCATTTTGTCTTTTTTGGGGTCATTTTGTTTCTTTTTTAAGTAATTTCGTTTTTTCCTGTCATTTTGTGTCTTTTTTTAAAGAATTTTGTGTCTGCTTTGGTAATTCTGTGTATTTTTTTTGTCATTTTGTGTCGTTTTTGATCATTCTGTGTCCTTTTTTCTCACTTTGTGTCTTTTTTGTGTCTTTTTAAAGTAATTAAGATTTTTTTTCTGTCATTTTGTGTCATTTTTTGTAATTTTGTGTCTTTTTTTGGTCATTTTGTGTCTTTTTTTGGTCATTTTGATACTGCCTCCAGTGGCCCCCAGGTAATTTGAGTTTGAGACCCCTGGTTTATAGTATATGTATACATATAATTATTTATAATATTTGTATGTGACTATATTGATTATTCATATATGTATGTATATACTGACCCGTTAAGGGGTAGGACTAGATACGTTTTTTTACTTCTTCCTGCCCCCTTTCGAGCTTGCAGAAAGTGTCTGTTTTTTTTTCAATTTTTTTGCTTTTTTGTTTTGTTTTTTATTTATTCATCTATTAATATTTAAACTTGTTTTTTTTTAATTGCCTGCATGTTCGAAATAAAGACAATCAATCAATCAATCAATCAATCAGAGGGTGCAAAACTATTGTGCCTACATTCATATGCATGCAAATCCTGAGAGTAGAAACAGGGAAGGCTTTTCTAACCTCTTCTAACTGGGATTACTGTTTATTTATTTTTTACCACCGAGGGTATTTTTCTCCTCCAACCAATAGAGGGCAGGATGTTTATTGCCTGATGTAGACTACATTCTTGCTCTGAAAGTGCCCACTGTAGAGCATCAGCTGGTGCAGAACACTGCATGCTTGGAGCTTTTGTTATAAATCTTTTTCATTCACTCCGGCAGCCCTTTCACATCTTTGTCAAGTCTTGCCATATGATGCCTAACCCGAGGGGAAGAGCCCGTCTAAAGATAGTCCCTGTCAGATCTGGACAGTGTCGTCACCCTGCATTCTCTCATTATCACCCTTTTTTTTTTTTTCTTCTCACGAAACCTTTTTTAATTGTTCGCCATATGGTGAGAACAGACAGGGAACATATCTTTCCTCAAGGTAAGAATTTTTATCAGCTCAGTGAGGAAGTAAAAGGACGGAAAACGAGAGGGGAAGCACACAAAGGAAGGATGTGTCTTAAAAGAGGGTATTTGAATTTGGCTGGTGTGTGTCTTGTTTTTCCTCTTCTGCAGATGCGCACTGAGGCCTCGGTTAGGAGAAGTTAAAAATAAGAGCCCTGTTCCACAACCCTCTACTTATTCCTCTGGGCTCTCAGAAGTCATGTTTGCTATGCTTGTCACATCGAACTTTATATTTCACGTTTATGCTCTCTGCTTGTGAACTCTGCTTGTTGATATTTAATGCTTTTCTGACTTTAATTAAAACTGTTTGTTTTTTTGACCCAATTCACTGCAGTCATGCTGTTGATATAAATTGATTTTGCAATTGTTTATGCTTGTGAGTGGTTGCTGTGTGTGTGTGTATGCCTTTTATGAATTCACTTTGTGTTCCTTACCATCCTGCATGTGTGTGTTTCAGGCTCAGGTGGCGTTCCTACAGGGTGAGCGGAAAGGGCAGGAGAATATGAAACAGGACCTGGTGAGGCGGATCAAAATGCTAGAGTACGCCCTCAAACAAGAGCGGTAAGACAAATGCAGGGGAACTCCTTCTTTCTGTCCCTGTGTCCTTATTCTTTTTTTTTAACTTAGTTTTTATTTAAGTTTCATTCACAATCGTATACAGAATCATATTCAACATATCTGCTGTTTCATACACATGGTAACACTTATGGTACATCAAAAAAAATACAGAGACTATAATGACAAAGAGAAATATAAATTAAAATGGAATAAAAGAAATAAAATTATATCAGTATACCCATAGCAGGGCTCCACCTTTTTAGTGAATATATGTTTTTGAAGTCTTAAAGGAACACTCCACCGTTTTTTCATATTAAAACATGTTATTCGGTCAAGTAAGACGAGTTGATGCAGACCTCTTGCGTCTCAATGCGTGCACTCAATCGCCCTGGCGTGCGGCGCCACTTGGCTAGCACTTAGCTTAGCCCAGTTCATTCATTAGGATCCAAACAGATGGACAGTTAGAAGCGACCAAACTCCTCCACGTTTTCCCTATTTAAATACAGCTACACGAGTAGTTAAACGACCAAGTATGGCGACACAAAAGAAAACGTGGCGCTTTTCTAAGCGGATAAAAAGGAGAACTATAATGTATGGCGGAATAGCACTTGGGAGCACTTCGACTCGGCGCAGTAATATCATCACTCCTGAGGGGAGAAGATTTTTCAGGAGTGATGATATACTTGGTCGTTTAACTACTCGTGTAGCTGTATTTAAATAGGGAAAACGTGGAGGAGTTTGGTCGCTTCTAACTGTCCATCTGTTTGGATCCTAATGAATGAACTGGGCTAAGCTAAGTGCTAGCCAAGTAGCTCCGCGCGCCAGGGCGATTGAGTGCACGCATTGAGACGCAAGAGGTCTGTATCAACTCGTCTTACTTACCCGAATAACATGTTTTAATTTGAAAAAACGGTGGAGTGTTCCTTTAAGTTTCATTCACAATCATGTACAGAATCATATTCGACAAATCTGCTGTTTCATACACATGGTAACACTTATGGTACATCAAAAAAAATACAGAGACTATAGTGACAAAGAGAAATATAAATTAAAATGGAATAAAAGAAATAAAATTATATCAGTATACCCATAGCAGGGCACCACCTTTTAGTGAATATATGTTTTTGAAGTCTTAAGGAGTATGTTATTTGTTCCATTTGATATATTTCCTTTATTTTTTCAGACCACATACTATATGTTGGGGGGTCAGGCTTCAACCACCTTACTGTAATGCATTTAATTGCTGTTGCTGTGCTAGTAATATCCATAAAATATATTTTTTGGCTCTTCCATCAATGCCTTTTGGTAATAGACCTAGTAGGGCCACCATTGGATCCATAGTAATATTTCCACCAAATATTTTATTAACCGTTTCAAACACTTCCTTCCAGAATGCTTTCAGTTTTGGGCATAGCCCTGTGTCCTTTTTCTGTCCACACGGCCTGCTGTCTTTATGTTTTGCATGCTTTAGGCACAGTGATTTGTAATTTTTCTATACTTGCTTCTAATTCTGCCCTCCTGTGGTGTTTTGTGGGGTTGCAGGGCTAAGCACCAGAAGCTGAAGACAGGAAACGACCAGAGTCCCGGAGACAAGAAACCAGAAACAGAAGCAGACCAACGTATGTTGAACCCAACCCTTTTCTATTCTCTGTTTCTGCTGTTTAACTTTCAGAACAGCTCAGAGTTTCTGCTTTTCTCATGCCTTGCTATTGCATCAGTATTGACCAATTTATTTTCTGTAGTTCCCAATGGTCCGGCTGAGTCAGACTCTGAGCCAGCCAATCAGATGTCCTGGAAGGAGGGACGTCAGCTACTACGCAAGTAAGGCTTCTCCGTCATCAGCTCCTTTTTATCTCAGCACCATACTAATGTATTCCAAGAGTGGTTTATCGTGGGTGTTAAACCTGAGATTTAGACCAGAAGGATTGTTTTATATGGGTATATATATATTTTTTTCATATATATCTTTATTGGGTTGTCAGGACATAATACATATTCAATCAGGAAAGGTATAAGTCAAGTCAAGTCAAGTCAAGTCAAAGTTTATTTATAGAGCACATTTAAAAACAACCTCAGTTGACCAAAGTGCTGTACAGTTATTAAAATAGAATAAATCATACACAAATAGGTATAAATAAAAACAATGAAAACAATAAAATACTAAAAACAATAAAATAAAATAGTAATAAAAACTCAATCCAAAACAGCGTTAGAGATAAAAAGACAAATAAAAGGATAAAAAAGTAAAAAAAGAAAGCCAAGGATTCTTGCCTAGCTGGGACTGAACGCCAAGGAGAATAAATAGGATAAATAGGTTTTTAATAATGTTTAATAATTCACCCATTTTCCCCCCTTTTAGAACAACCCCCCGCCCCCCGAACCAGAGAGTTACATTCACATAAACTAAGCAAAAAAACAATAAATAGTAATGATAATGAGAAAATACAACTCTCTCCCCCTCAAAGAAAAACAGGAGGGGTGAACGGTAGCCAAATAAACAATAATAAAAAACGAAAAATAAAAGTAAAAATATACATACATACATATACATACACATAAAACCAAACAAATAATAATAATACTAAATAAATAAAATAAAAAGGGACATTTAGAGGAGATATACAGAATGCTTGGAAAAAAACAAACAAAATAGCTATAACAATTTGTATATGTTGTGCCTAGAGTTTGACCATGGTTATATATTTTATATTTTTTTTTAAACTTAAATTTTATTTCAATTTTTGCAGCATATACAAACATATATATACAAATTCACATTTAGTCTGCTGTTTTTCATTTGTGATCTGCTTAATACAGCATTAAAGCATATACATCAAGTCAAATATGTATAAATGACATAGTTAAACCAAAGTAACACAAACAAACAATAAGTAATTAAATAATAAACTGTGTTAATGGAAATAAATCAAATTAAATTAAGTGAAATAAAGTAAAATAAAATAAAGGTAACATGAGATTATTGCATTAGTATGGTCATGGCAGGTCTCCATCTGTTAACAAATATATCTTTTTGAAGCCTCAAGCAGTAAGTTATTTGTTCCATGTGATAAATTTCCCAGACCTTCTCAATCCACATATTGTATGTTGGAGGGTCGGGTTTTAACCATTTAACAGTAATACATTTAAGAGCTGAAATCAGTAATATTTGTAAAAGATATTTTTTCCCCCTTCCAGTTATGTAATTTGGTATGAGTCCAAACATTACCATCTTGGGATCTTTATTAAAACTTTTCTGGAATACTTTTCCAAGTGTAAAGGTACGAGCCATGATTAGTGTGGACGCCCATTTCTGCCAGTGTTATGGAAAAATAAACCCTGAAAGTGATCATAACGAAAAGAAACTTTGTTTCTTGAAAAACTCTCAAAATAATGACTTTGTATCGCAAAATAAGGAGTTTTTATTGCAAAATAGTGACTTTGTATTGTAAAATAATTACTTTGTATCATAAAATTGTGACTTTGTATCATAAAAAAATGACTTAGTATTGCAAACTAATGATTTTGTATCGCAAAATAAGGAGTTTTTATTGCAAAATAGTGAGTTTGTATTGTAAAATAATGACTTTGTGTCATAAAATTGTGACTTTGTATCATAAAAAAATTACTTAGTATTGCAAATTAATGACTTTATCGTAAAAAAAATGACTTGGTATTGCAAAATAGTGACTTAATATCGTAAGATAGTGACTTTGTATTGCAAAATAATGACTTTGTATCACAAAATAAGGAGTTTTTATTGCAAAATAGTGAGTTTGTATTGCAAAATAATGACTATGCATCAAAAACCTCATCCCAGAATTTTTTCAGTTTAGGGCATGTCCAAAATATATGAATATGGTTACCAATCCATGGGTATATTTTTATGTGTGCTTCCTCCTGTGAATGCAGATATCTTGAGGAAGTGGGTTATTCAGACACCATCCTGGACATGCGGTCTAAGCGTGTGCGCTCGCTGCTCGGGAGGAGCAGCCCCGAAGCTAACGGGCCTCCACCCAGTGAAACCTGCAGCGAGCCCGAGCCCCGGGCAGGCGGAGAGTCGTTGCTGGTCAGACAAATAGAGGAACAAATCAAGAGGTGAGACTGTGGAAGAGGACAGACTTTCACTCTGTTTCTGTTTCTCCACTGATCAGAATAGTGAAGACACCCACAGTTTTGCAAACACAAAGCCAAAAATCATGACACTTCATATGATCATCTGACAAATGCTTCTTACACAAAGCAGAGTCTTTACCATGATCTACACTACTGGTCAAAAGTTTTAGAACACTCCAACTTTTCCAGAATTTAATTGAAAATGATGCAGTTTAATGTCTCAGTGTACTCTGAAATTAATGCACATTTGCAACATTTAAAATTGTTTATTGAGCATGATAGTGTTTTGAAAGTAAAAAAAGATTCAAAATCACATTTTATGTTGGATTAAAGGACTAAAAGAAGACACAAAATGACCAAAAAAGACACAAAATGACTTACAAAGACATGAAAATAATTTAAAAAATTGACAAAATAGCCCAAGACTCCATAGACCCCCGCTCACTGAACAGAATCTCACACACACAGTTGAGATCATACAAACTCAGGAAAAGACACAAAAGGGCCCAAAAAAGAAACAAAATGACCAAAAAAGACACAAATTGACCACAAAATGATAAAAAAAAGACACAAAATGACCAAAAAAAGGAAACAAAATGACCAAAAAAGACACAAAATGACCAAAAAATACAAAAAGACCAAAAAGACACAAAATTACCAAAAAAAAGACACTAAATTACCAAAAAAAAGACACTAAATGACCAAAAAAGACAAAATGACCAAAAAAAAAGACACAAAAAGACACAAAATGACTAAAAAAAGACACAAAATGACTTACAAAGACATGAAAAGAATTCAAAAATGGACAAAATAGCCCAAGACTCCATAGAGTTAAATTGTTAATCCACTTCTTGTTTCCTGAAAAAGGCCTACTTGTATAATTCTGAAATATACATTATTTTTCAGTTTTGGTTAACTTTACCTTTTTTTTATTTACCTCTGGCAGTTCAACACTTACCTTTGTACCCTTTCAAGCTGTTCATTTGACTTTGAACTGCTTGAATTTCAATAAAAAACTGGAAAAATTGGGGTGTTCTAAAACTTTTGACCGGTAGTTTATGTGTTAGTGAGTTCAATGTTGTTATAAACAGTGCTGTGCCAGAAACTAGAACTATGTTTCCCAGACAGAAAAGCTGCAGGAGACCAAAGTGCAGTTAAGATATAGGTAGGAGTATGACTCACTTACTGCAGTGTTAACATCACACAGTTAATCATTGTATCATAAGGCTGCTTTGTGAGTAGCATTTGTCTGTAGCAGAAATGTGAAGACAGTGAAACAGTAGCACATCCTAATCTCAAAAGCCAACAGAACAAGATGCAGAAAAGATCTCTAAAACGGAGGGCATCCTCCATCATGACAACAAGGTAAGATTATGATAAAATAGCAGAAATCTCTTCAGGATGTGTACCTGTCATTGCTCAGAAAAAATAGGCAGATACAATTTTTCCATGTAAAGATAAAGTATGTGAGTGAATCATCAAAATGTGTTCGAGTAATAAAGGAAAAACTTAAAAAAAGCACATGTTGCACCCCATAAAAGTCATAGTTGTTGCACTCATAAAACCTTTTTAAGATGATAAAAGAATAGCTATACTGTAATGTGGCCAAACTTTTTATACTGTGATATGGTATTATATAAGTATAATTGAGGTCATCCTCCCTCCCTCTGCAAGGTATTGTCCTAAATAATCTTTTTGTCCTCTTTAACTCGGGATGGAGAGAATAATTATGTGTGCATTTGTAGGAACGCAGGCAAGGAAAGCTCTAAGGAACGTCTGGGCGGCTCGGTGCTCGATAAGATCCCCTTCCTGCACGGCTGCGAGGATGATGACGAAGACGACAGTGACGAGGAAGACGACTTCCAAGGCATGGCAACGGACTGCATCGATGGACCGCGCAAGAACAAGAAGTCACGCGTAAAGGTACGAGCGAAGATTAGTATGGACAACCATTTCTGCCAAAGTTATGGAAAAATAAACCCTGAAAGTGATTATAACGGGAAGAAACTTTGTTTTTTCGAAAAACTCTCAAAATAATGACTTTGTATCAAAAAAATTATGATTTTGTATCGCAAAATAAGAAGTTTTTATTGCAAAATAGTGACTTTGTATTGTTAAATAATGACTTTGTATCACAAAATAATGACTTTGTATCGCATAATAGTGACTTTGTATCACAAAATCAGGAGTTTTTATTGCAAAATAGTGAGTTTGTATTGCAAAATAAGGAGTTTTTATTGCAAAATAGTGACTTTATATCGTAAGATAGTGACCTTGTATAGCAAAATAATGACTTGGTATTGCAAAATAGTGACTATATCGTAAGATAGTGACTTTGTATCGCAAAATAATGACTTTGTATCACAAAATAAGGAGTTTTTATTGCAAAATAGTGACTTTGTATTGCAAAATAATGACTATCATAATGTTGTGACTTTGTATTGTAAAATAATGACTTTGTATCATAAAATTGTGACTTTATATCATAAAAAAATTACTTAGTATTGCAAATTAATGACTATTTATCGTAAAAAAAAAAGGACTTGGTATTGCAAAATAGTGACTTTGTATTGAATAATAATGACTTTGTATCACAAAATAATGACTTTGTATCACAAAATCAGGAGTTTTTATTGCAAAATAGTGAGTTTGTATTGCAAAATATTGACTATCATAATGTTGTGACTTCGTATTGTAAAATAATGACTTTGTATTGCAAATTAATGACTGTTTACCGTAAAAAAAAAATGACTTGGTATTGCAAAATAGTGACTTTATATCGTAAGATAGTGACTTTGTATCGCAAAATAATGACTTTGTATCACATAATAATTACTTTGTATTGCAAAATAATGACTGTATCACAAAATAAGGAGTTTTTATTGCAAAATAGTGAGTTTGTATTGCAAAATAATGACTATGATAATGTTGTGACTTTGTATTGCAAAATAGTGACTGAGTATTGCAAAATAATTACTTTGTATTGCAAAATAGTGACTTTGTATCGTGAGATAGTGATTTTTTTTATAGCAAAGTAATGACTTAGTATTGCAAAATAGTGACTTTGTATCGTAACAGTGACAAAGTATCACAAAATTCTGAAAAATCAAAAGATACTGACCCTTTTTTTTGGGAATAATTTTGTCATTATTTTGCAATAGTTCATTATATTGAGATAAGTTTGTCTTTAAAATCACATCACATTGACTGAAAAGAGCTTCCATAGACGTAAAATTAAACTAGACGGATGAGAATATTGGAATGTCTAAACCCAAACTATGAACTACAAACTTTTTTTCTTGTCTAATCTCTCTCTCTCTGCTCTGTCTTCATGTCCAGATGGGTTCGGAGCCCATGACCACAGACCTGGACCCGGAGGACGAGGAGGACGAAGACGACTCGGAAGACGCCCTCAGTGAATTTGACTTCCTGGGCTCGGGGGAGGATGGGGAGGGGGCGGGAGAGGCCCGGATCTCGGGGGACGGACGGGAGTTAGGTACGCTGTTGCCATAGCAACACCATCAGCACCAGCACTGCCAGAATCACTGCCACCACCAGTGTATCTGTCTTTTTTGCCCTCTCCCCTTTCCCCCTCGCTCACCTTTTTATCCTTTACTTCTCATTGTGTCTTGGCATCTCTTCTTGTCAATAAAACCAACCTCTTTTCCCAACCACCTGTCTCTCTGTCCTGTTTCACGAGCTGTCAGTCTTTAGAGTTGTGTAGCCGTCATTCTCTGTCTCTAGATGTATTTTCTGTGGTGCGGGGTCATCTCAAAGGTTATCACGCATGCTGCCTTCTCTTCTTACGTGTCCACATTTCATTCTTTAAGTCATATTCACACTGTAACTCTGTGCTCTTATTGATTTCATCCTCACACAAAAAGAGTCTTTTTAAAATCGTATGTTTTGTTTTTAACCCATTGAAGCCTGGAAAGCGGATACGTTGTTTTGTAGTATTTGTATAAGCTCTCAAATACCTTTTTTAATTTCATTTCTATCTGCTACAGAGGCTGAAAAATCTATTATTTAGTATAAGAGTTGACTTTTGAATTTTTCCAGAATTTCCAGAAAATAAGAGGCTTATTTTAAAATCGCCCAGCGATTTTTCAGGCCTCAATGGGTTAAAGAATGAAGTCTATCTTTTTTGCCGTCTGTCTCTCATCTGTCTGTCTGCTGGCCTCTCCATCCGTCCTCCGCCTCTCTGCATGACTGGATGTTTTGTGTCTCTCTCCTCTTGCCGGGTTCAGAGAACCGCAGGAACAAACTACAAGGCATGATGTCGGACTTCCCCCCTAAACCGACCCCGCCCCCCTCCGTACCAGGCCAGGCTCGCTCCGGAGAAGGTAAGACTCCCCGTAGAAAACCATATATAGACTCTACCCTCCAATCCCACACACAAGGTTGTAGCGTAGACACTGAATCACAGATTTAGATGCTGCCTTGTCTCAGTTTTGTCCAGTTTTAAAGCCTGCGTAGGGGTAAAGATACAGAACTGCTTCTACATCTATTAATATTTCCTCTGGCACACAGTGTGGGAGTAGGGAAACAGGATGAGTGGACTCAAGATTCATTGCTATATTTTACACTATCTTCATCTTAGCCTATATTTATAGGGCCATGGGTTTTTTTTTTTAATAATTCACATGCTTTTCCACCTCCGACCTGCAGGTGGAGCCCTGGGTTTCTCCTCTGATGTGTTCATTATGGATGCTGTTGGAGGAGGAGACATGAACCTGGGTGAACTGGCCGATCTCACCGTTGCCAATGACAACGATCTCTCCATGGATGTAATTACACATTTGTTCTGCGGCCTCATTACAGAAAAAGATCCTTACACTTTGTTCTATCCTAACTTAAGTTTCAAATATCTAAAATCTTGACTTGCTGTTACAGAAGCAGTTCCTAAACTCTGGCTCTTTGTCTTTGTCCTGTCCTGTCCTATCTTATCCTCACTATTACTGTTAATTACATTCTTTAATCGGCCTGTTGTGCCTGTATCTATGTTCACAATGAACCAGTACTGCCATAATATCAACAGCTCTCACTTTAACCAGCCTGCTATCACAGACAAAAAAAAGATGTCGTTCAGTTCTAGCTACGACAAATCGGAGCAGCTAACTGCGTAGTTCAGGGGTGGCCAACCTGTGGCTCCAGAGCCTCATGAGGCTCCCAGTGGCTGAGACAAAAATAATTATATACATATTTTTACATTAAAATGTTCATTTATCAGTGGTGTAGACCAAAAGCTATTTGTATTACTTAATTGTAAAAATGTGTAGCCTTTTTACAGCATATTAAAAAAGTTTTGACATTTAAGTCAACTAAAATGTGCTTCATAGCTTACGAAAGTCTCCGGCCCGGCGCCTTAACCTTTAAGTTTTGCCAACTTTGAGTTCAGTTTTGAGTTCCCCGAGATAGACTAGTTTTCAAAATCATATTAATAAATGCTCAATATGACTATTAATAAGATTGTTAGGCTAATTTAGACTTATTAGGCTGTTTAATTTTCATTTTAGGCTCAATATAAGGTTTGTGGCTCCATTCCGCGAGGAGAGGAACCCCACCTTTTTGAGAAGTTTCCTCTCAATTATCAACTCAGGACAAAAGTTAAATGCATGATTTTACTAATTAATTAAATTACAATTCCTTTAATACATTCATTTATTTGTAGTTGTATTCATTATTTAAATTAATTTGAGGTCAATTTGAAGTTACAAGGTCGAGGAAATTTAAAGCGTCATTAATTGGTTTCAGTCATAATTCAGTTGGTGTTCATGTTGTTATTGCCACACAAAGCTAATAACGGCGTTGCTTCGGTTTTTGGCAATTTTCTATGTCCAGGTCTATGCTATCGGCTAACTAACCCCTATCTCTTTTTGGGAAATCCCAAAGTTATTATCCTAAGATAAGATAGGAATCGTTCCTTAACCCATTGAGGCCTAAAACTTCCTGTAAAACCTCTGGGCGATTTTAAAATAAGCCCCTAAAACCTGAAGTTTTTCTGGAAATTCAACAGAAGTGTCAACGCTTCTACTAAATAATAGATGTTTCAGCCTCTGTAGCAGATAGAAATGAAATTCAAAAAGTATTTGAGAGCTTATACAAATACTACAAAACAATACAAACATTGGGTTAATGCAGTAAGGAATCATGTTTCTGTTATACCATAAATGTCATATGATTGGATTGGATTTCCTTCTTGGAACTGTTTCTGTAATGAGGCCTTTTGTCAATACACTGAATCTATTCTAACGTACATGTGCTCACATAGAATATGTGAATGTTGACTCTTTTTAAATGTGTTTTCCCTCATCAGATGCAGGATAACAGAGAGGAGTTTAAGAAGACGTGGAACCCTCGCTTCACACTACGCAGCCACTTTGACGCCATCCGAGCTTTGACCTTTCACCCAAGCCAAGCCGTGTTGCTCACAGCCTCTGAGGACGGAACACTAAAATTGTGGAACCTCAACAAGGCCATGCACTCTAAAAAGTAAGAACCTATACACTACTGGTCAAAAGCTTTAGAACACTCCAACTTTTCCAGAATTTTATTGAAAATGATGCATTTTTTTTTCAACAATATTTTTTATTGAAGTTTCAAGTGCATATCAAACTTTATGTCAAATATACAAACATTTTCATTTATATCATAACATACATTCACTCACACAGACAAAGAAAATGAGTAAATAAAATGGGCAGTGACAACAAACATCAATCTAATGCAAAATAAGTACTAAAATGAAATAAATAAAGTGGAGCAAAATAAATGAAAAATAAATAAATAAATAAATAAATAAAGATAAAAATAAAATAAAAGGCAGGATCATTTCATAACCTATTGCTCAGTCAGTGTTATCCGTTCCATTGGTCAAGAATGACATAAATGATTGAAAATGATGCAGTTTAATGTCTCAGTGTACTCTGAAATTAATGCAGATAACAAATAAACAATTGAAGTTTAAGAAAGAAATCATAGAATCAGTTTAGAAAGGAAAATGTGTTCTAAACTGTTGACTCAATGGAAATCAAATATTCTTCAGAAAGTTCTTCCCAACTCTGTTGCAGAAGTTCCCTTAAATGTGGAGCAACTTGTAGGTTGTAAGTGATCAAGAAAAGTTGGGACACCTGTAGAAATTGGTAGCAACTTAGCAACTTTCAAGGCTCGATCAACCTCCGTTGCTGCAGAACTGCTTTAAGTTGTTAACCCATTTCTTGTTCCCTGAAAAAGGCCTTTTTGTATAATTCTGAAATGTACATTATTTTTCAGTTTTGGTTAAGCTTACCTTTTTTTATTTACCTCTGGCAGTTCAACACTTACCTTTGAACCCTTTCTAGCTGTTCACTGGACTTGAACTGCTTGAATTTCAATAAAAAACTGGAAAGATTGGGGTGTTCTAAAACTTTTGACCGGTAGTGTACGTTTAAAAAAAAGTTATGGTGAACAAAATTTAAAAAAAAATCTTTCTTTTTTCAAAATTTTCTGGGTCAAATAATCATTTCTGCCACCTTAAAGAAAACATTTTAGTCTTATTTAAACATGAGGTAGTGGTGTACTTCAGACTTTTGTGGCCAAAATGTGTATTACAACAACAAACACTTCAACACAAACTAAAACTATGATTGAACTTAATTTCATTGGGCGGAAAAAAAAGAAATAAAGTAACTTATAAAAAATGATACTGTCAAAACTTTCATTTTCCAACTTTTTTTTTTCCCCAGATGAAAAGGTAACTTGGAAAGATTCTCACCCTTTTCTCAACTGTTCTTAAATCATAAATGCAAGATAGAAAACTATTTAGACAAGGCTTAGAAAATGGATCAAAATGAAAAATTGTGGTGTTCTAAACATTTTGACCGGTAGTGTCGGTCCACAGGGAGTGAAGAACAACAAATGCATTTTTTTTTTTAGCCTTGTCTAAACTTTTTAGGCTTTCTGAGGAACTCAAATGTGCAAAGAAATAAAACTAAGGAGCAAATTTAAAAGATTGTGTCCCTCCACAGGAACGCAGCCTTGGATGTTGAGCCCATCTACACGTTTAGAGCACACAGGTGAGTTGAGGACAAATAGAAGTTTTGTGCAGACGTAACCTGATGCATGTCGGAGCCCTGACGCCTCTCTTTCTGTCTAGTGGAGCGGTTCTGGCGTTGACCATGGGCGAGGACGGAGACTCCTGCTACAGCGGAGGTCTAGATGGAAGCGTCAGATGTTGGAAGATGCCAGACCTCAATGTTGATCCTTATGATAATTATGGTCAGTCATTCTCAACTGCAGATTGATAATATACAGTCATGAAAAAAAATGCTAACGCTTTATAATAAGGTCCTTAATAACCATTAATTAACAAGTAATAAGGCATTGTTCTCGCTTTAGATCCGGTAGTTGCAAAAAGCATAGTTAACTTATAGTTAACTTATAATAGATGAGCAATAAAGTATATTTTAATATCAATAAGCAAACAAAATAAGATTAATAAAGGCATGGCAAAGACATAATGGGTGGGTCATGGGTGTTTATAAGCTTATATAAGTGTTAATAATGGCATTACAAACACACAATAATGTTAATAAGTATCTTGTAAGGACTTACAAGGGCCTTATTACTTGTTAATTAATGGTTATTACAAGGACCTTAATATAAAGCCTTACCAAAAAATTATTTGTTTGTTAGACCACCCTTGTTTTCTTAAATTTATTGTTCATTTTAATGCCTGGTACAACTAAAGGTACATTTGTTTGGACAAACATAATGATAACAACAAAAATAGCTCATAAAAGTTTAATTTAAGAGTCATTTTTGGTAATTCTGTGTCTTTTTTTGGTAATTCTGTCTTTTTTTAAGTCATTTTGTTTCTTTTTTGGGTAATTCTGTGTCCTTTTTGGTCATTTTGTGTCTTTTTTTGGTAATTCTGTGTCGTTTTTGGTCATTTTATGTCTTTTTTTTTGGTGATGATTTCAAAGTTCTGGAAAAGTCTCATGTTGCATCGCGACACTCCCACATGTATTCTGATGCATTTCATTGGCCAAGAGACCAAAAATAGGTGAAAAAAACTACAAATACTACAAAATCCGCTTTCCCGGCTTTAATGGGTTAAATGAGCTGCCTTGCTTGAAATACAAAATACAAATATGAACCTGAAAATGAACCATTTGTCCCTTTTTTAACTATGTGCATTTGTCCCTCCAGATCCTGGCATTGAGAGCAGCGTCCTGGCCGGCCACGAGGACAGCGTGTGGGGTCTGACCTACTCGGCGGTCCACCATCGTCTGGCCTCGTGCTCCGCCGACGGCACCATCCGCATCTGGGACCCACAGAACTCGTCTCCCTGCCTGTCTGTCTTCAACAAGGAAAGAGGTAGATGTCTGTGCTGAGCAGTGGCGGAAGAAGTATTCAGCTTCCTTTTTTTGGTCAAAAATGAGTTATTATCATTTTCATGACACAAATGTGTGTCGTTTTGGAGAAAAATGGTAGTCGTTTGTACAGTAACTGCAAAAAGCCCTCGTGAAACAAAGCAAGAGTACAGTAATGCTGATTTCACAGCATCCTCACGAAAAAAAATGTGTTTTTCCTCTGTTGAATTGGAGTTTAACTTGCCTATATTGCTTCAAAGAAAAGTTGTTTTGCAGTGCTTTAACATTAATGTGATTTGTAGGTATAGCAGATACTACATTACATATACAGAAACACCCCCAGACCCACAGTAATCTAATACTCACACATAATAATGTGGTCCAATTCAAAATACAATGTCCCCATTTGGGCCTTGATACAGCTTAGCAATGTGAGACTTTAAGCAGCCGCTTCAGCACCAGAACAGCTTCCGGGTGGAAAATATTGACCTAAAATGGTCATATAGTTTGGGTTTGGTATATCAGGAAAACAAATGGTTCCAATTATTTCAAATACAGTGTATCTAACACACCCAGAGCCCAAGTTGTGGCAAAATAGTTTTTGGAGAATCTACTGCCTTTTTCCTTGGTATGGTGCCACATTTTAGGTAAGTAATACAAAGCAAGAATATAGTAACTGCAAAATAGGGGTAAAATATAAAATTAAATATGAGCAAAGAGACTATAATAAACATAATAATAATAATAATAATAATGATAATAATTAATGACTCAATTGACCTCGATTTGCATTATAAAAATGAAACATTTGGCAAAAAGTCCTGTGATATCCTCCAATAGCACTTCAGAATTGACATTTTCAGTTTCCAGGAGTGCCCTATAAAGGGTTAAGAACAGTAATTGAGTTAATGTACTTAGTTACATTCCACCACTGGAGTGTATAGATCTGCTGTAGAGATATTTTATTGTGTATCTCTCCTGTCTCCTACCAGAGCATGGAACTCCCACCTCTGTAGCCTTCGTGGCCACCGACCCCAACCAGGTGGTGGTGTCGTTTGATGCTGGAGAGACGCTGCTGTACGACCTCAACACGGAGCAGAGCATCATCACGCTAGAGACCCAGACCAAGGATGGTGAGTTCTGGACCCTTTTTAACCTGGTTTCCCACCATGAGGGATTTCCCCCCTTTTTGAGATACGTTTTTACCCTCTTGTTATGTTACGGGTCAAATTGACCCATTACAAAGTTTAAAAATCCCCCCCCAAAAAAAGGATTTTTTTATTTTTCGGAATTTAACTTCTGCTTGGCTTAACCCTTTATCAGGTAAAGAAC